>NC_045172.1:3794851-3952351 GCF_900700415.2 Clupea harengus | reverse complement strand
TTTGAATTCCTCTGGCAGTAGCGTATTAGAGTGAGAAAGCCCTCTTGAGGAGGGCAGATTGGAACATTGGTTGATTTGTCCGTGAGCGTTGCTAAGCGCTCTGCCAATATTTGCAGATCTGTTTGGAATGCAAAGAAGCTGCTGGGAGGTTTTTATGAATTCTGTTTGCAATTCTGTTGTCTCCGAGGGCAACATCCCTCTTTTGGAGATTCTGGGGAAAGGGATGATCAATACATTCCTCTTTTTCCAAAGAAAGGTGAAGTTTGGCTTTTGGGATGATGGTGACTGTTCTTTGGACCACAGTGAAGAGGCAGCCCACCTACCTGTGTGCGTGTGCGTGTGTGCGTGTGTGCGTGTGTGTGTGTGTGCGTGTGTGTGTGTGTGTGTGTGTGTGTGCGTGTGTGTGTGTGTGTGTGTGTGTGTGCGTGTGTGTGTGTGTGTGTGTGCGTGTGTGTGTGTGTGTGTGTGAGGGGGAGAGTGAGAGATTGGCCACTGATGGCAGAATTATGGTAAAAGATGCAGAGGCGTTCATAACTAATGCATGCAGGTGTAGCTGTCTGCAGAACAAGGACTCACATGCACACACACACGCACACACACACACACACACACACACACTCACACACACATAAAGGAACACATTCAGACAAACACTCATAATCATACTTATATAAATATAGAAATTTGCTGAATTTGCATTGTCTTATGAGAATAGATAATGATCATAAGAAATACCAGTAGGCTAAGACTTAGGTTGGGTTAGGACCAGAGCAGTACGATAGGGCTACAGGTGCAAGATTCTGTACCGACTGAAGAGTGTCCCCACAATTATAAAGATGTAACTAGCACACATTTCTATACATTCATTGCCCCATTTATTTCAGAAGGTTGTGTGTATTTACCATGATATAAGCACAGTCTGAGGAAAAAGAAATCTTTGCTTTATATTATGAAGGTGTTTGCCTTTACTTTGTCTGTTATTTTTGTATAATGGATACTTCGGGCTCAGGGCTTTATTCTCTACATGATGCATATTTCATGAACTGGAAATAATATCCATCGAGGGAAGTCAGGCCAAAATGCATAAATGTATTAGAAAAGCTGTTTTTCAGGAGGTAGAAGAGTATGATATTTGTTTGAAATTCCTATCTTAAATTCGACATAACCCAACACCTACATAATATGGTACACACATAAACTTAGGATGTTATGTTCACCTGGGGTCAACAAACACTATCTGTATGTATGAGAAGATAGGAGTATGAAACATCTAATATTTATGATAACAATGCTGTGTGTGTGTGTGTGTGTGTGTGTGTGTGTGTGTGTGTGTGTGTGTGTGTGTGTGTGTGTGTGTGTGTGTGTGTGTGTGTGTGTGTGTGTGTGTTTACATGTGTATTTCCTGGAAGCATGTTTTTTAGTGTGTATTTTCTCATAGTATCTGCTCTCTCTCTCTCTCTCTGTCTCCCTCCAGCCCGCTTCACTCCTTACAAGCCTGCTGAGATCATGCTGAAGCCCCTCCTCTTCGAGGTGCCCAGCGTTACCATGGACACGATGTTCGTGGGCCGTGATTGGCTGTTCCAACAGCTGGAGGATGGGCTGCGGGTCGAGGGCGAGGCCGGAAAGGGCCGCGGGACGGTCATTGTGGGCAACGTGGGCTTCGGCAAGACGGCCGTCGTGTCCAGGCTGGTCGCCCTCAGTTGCCATGGTGGCAGGATGAGACAGATTGCCTCCACCAGCCCTGGGGCATCGCCTAAGAGTGAGAATCTCACACACCCTGCAAAACACACACACACACACACACACAAAATCTCTCTCTCTCTCTCTCTCTCTCTCTCTCTCCCTCTCTCCCTCTCCCTCTCTCTATTGCTCTCACACACCCTACAAAACACACATACTCTCTATCTCTCTCTCTCTCCAGCGCTCTAACACACACATACTATAGTGAGGCACACACACACATTTGAAAAGCAAATACACATCACTGCTGTAAATATACATGTATGAAACACATACAAACACACACACAGTATGAACGGACACACACTTAAAAAATGTACACACAAAATGTTACTCTGTAAATATATCTGCACAACACCCATGATTCAAAGCCACACACCTGCACGTCTAACAAAGGTAAAGATAAGTTTTGTACACACACTCATTCCCTAACCAAAACACACAAACATGGGGAACTGAAGTTGCTGAAATGAGTTACTGAAATGTCAGCTAGAATGAGATCAGGGAGGTTGTGGTACACCAGCAGTAAGGTTTGAAAAGTAACTGATACCTGTCAATCACTTCAGGTGGGAATCTCAGTGGGGCTCCACCTCTCAATCACTCAACCAATCAGAGTAGAGGCTCCAACCCTGGCTCCGCCCACAGCACCCCCCTTAGGAGCAGCAGTTGCCCCGGCACCCCAGAACTACAGAGACACAGAGAGGAGGCAGCCAGACGACTGGCCAGCAAGGTACACACACACACACACACACACACACACACACACACACACACACACACAATACACTGACTGACACAAGATTGCCAAACTACGGGCCAGCAAGGTACACACTCTCACACACACACACACACACACACACACACACACAATGTCCAGCCAGATTCAAAATACATAAGCTGTTCCCAGACATATTGAGTACTCCCACACACATTTCACAAGCAGGTACAACAGAAGGCAGCCAAAGGGTCCTCACAAAACCTCAGCACATTTATCCACTTGGGGTCAGACTGACTTATAGTGGAAATGAGACGGACATCATGTTTGAATATTCACCACCTCAAATATATTTTCCAATTGGAAATGGATTATGTGATCCTGCTAAGCCAGATGTAGTGTATATTATGTACTGTATATCACCGTATGAACTGCTCTTAGATGTTTTGGTGATGTTGGACGGAGAGTGAGGATGGAGAGTGAGTTTGGTTGAGTTGGTTGCAGAGCAGCAAACGGGGATTTCTATAGTGCACATATTTGGCATAAATGCTAATATGATGTCCTGTAAACAGCATTAGCATTCCGCTGTTTTAAATCTAGTCATAGATCTATGATTTCCTGTGCATCCATTTTTCCACAAAGAGACGACTTCAGTGTCCATCTTCAGAGTCAGAGGGCTTCACACTTGACTTGATTTTTGTGAACATTTTTTAAAGTATCATTGAGTGGGTTTGACTCTCCATAGTGCAGCTTTTACTTGCTTCTGCACTGTCAAAAGAAGTGACTGTGCATCTTAATGAGTGTCGTGCTAGGCGAGGAAGAGTCTGTGTGTGTGTGTGTGTGTGTGTGTGTGTGTGTGTGTGTTTGGAACATGAGACATGAGGGCTGAGCTTAATTGTAAGCGCAAACAGTCTCCCTCCCTCCCACCCACCTGCTCATATTGGGTCTATCTCTCTCAGTCCGCCACCCCACTCTCTCCATCTGTCGCTCTCCTTATCTTCCTCCATCTCTCTCTCTCTCTCTCTCTCCCTCTCTCTCCCTCTCTCTCTACTTCTCATATCCTTTCTTCCCTTTCACTTCATTTTGCATTTTTGTTCCCTTATCTACTGGCTGTCTCTCTCCCTCCTGGTCTCTCCCTCCATTCCTCCATCTGTCTCTTCCCCCTCTTATCTTAAGTCCCTCATCTCCATCGCTGTCTTCAGTCTCTCTTCCCTCCTGACTCTCAATCCAGTACGAGTGTAAATCAGCCCAGGCTGGCTCTGCATGGCAAAATCCATATTTGAATTGCAATAGCACAGCACGCAGCACAACAGCATAACATGAAAAGTTGACAGATATTTTGGAATAGAGACTCGCTCCTTTCAGAATCTGTACCTTTGTCTCTCTGTCAAATTTGAAATTGAAAAGATGTATTAGAATGCAAAACAACAGATGAATGATCCCAGACAAAGGCAGCTACAGAAGGGCTCCAGCAGACAGAGAGTGTTTAGGAGAATGGAGAATGTACATACAACATCTTTCAACAAAACCAATACTAATGGGGAACACTTTCCTGGGATGGCCCATCGCAAAGCTGACATAACATGTTATAAACAGGGAACTTTTCCCGAGGGAAATTTTAGCTATAAGATAGCCTATGTTATCATAAGGTGTCATTACAGTCAGAATCCAGTGACATAATAGTGTCATGTGACTATTAAGTGAATTGTCATGACATAGCTTTCTAAATGTTTCGTATTGTGAGCATGCAACATAGACAGGTTGTTCATGTTAATTAGTTTGTTCAAACACCTTGAATAATACTACCTTGATGTTAAGGGACCCTCTATGTTAAGTGTTGTAATGCTAGTGCTAGCACCTACAGTGCTGATGCTATTACTGACCTTACATTACGCGTCTCTCCTTCCAGGTGGTGGCCTACCACTACTGCCAGGCTGATAACACCTACACGTGCCTGGTGCCGGAGTTTGTGCACAGCGTGGCCGCGCTGCTGTGCCGCTCCCCTCAGCTGGGGGCCTACAGGGAGCTGCTCCTGCGGGAGACGCAGCTCCAGGGCCTCCTCAGCCTGCGCTCCTGCGTGCAGGACCCCGTGGCTGCCTTCAGACGGGGCGTGCTGGAGCCACTTACCAACCTACGGAAAGGTAGCCTTCTCTCTCTCTACATGGATACACACACACACATAACAGGCATGGATCAGCGTGCTCATACACACATGCACACACACACAGTCACACACACACACACACACACACACACACATAACAGGCATGGATGAACGTGTGCTCATACACACACACACATGCACACACACACACACACACACATACATAACAGACATGGATCAGCGTGCTCATACACACACACACACACACACATGCACACACACACAGTCACACACACACGCACACACACAGACACACTGTTCCAGACCCAACCGCTCCTGGTGTGCAGGATGGCACCGTGCATGGTAGCCTCCGCCGCCTGTGTGTGCCTGTGTAGATGTGTGAGCGCTTTGAGTGCTCTTTGAGGAGAAAAGCTGATGTAGTAGAATGATGCTGATTGATGCAGCGTTGGTTCAAGATTGAAGAGTGCATGCTGTCAATAACAGCACTCCTGCCTCTCAGGAAGATTGTATAAGAACTTAGGAAACATACGTGCTGTAGATACCAGACAACCTCTATAGGAAATCTCTCTCATTCATTCTCTCTCTCCCTTTCCCCCGTTCACCACGCAGAGAGGAAGATAGCCGAGGAGGATTACATCATTCTGGTGGATGGCCTGAACGAGGCCGAGTTCCATAAGCCAGACTACGGAGACACCATCGCCTCCTTCCTCACCAAGGTCATCTCCAAGTTTCCCTCCTGGCTCAAGCTGGTGGTCACCGTCAGGATTAGTCACGTGGTGAGTCACCACTCCACCGCTTACTCATAAGTGAAAAATACAGAACTGAATAATAAACTACAATTTACCGTGTGTAATACTTTATTTTCATATTTACATATATGCATATATATTTCATTATCGACTCCTCATTTTTCTGTAGTGTACAGTTCTGATTTGATGGGATAACCTGTTAACTCTCAAATGTGGACCGTCTTACTGTCGCGCTGTGTTATAAATTTGGTCTAATCTAACATAGACATTTGCCCTATAGGTGCTCAATAGACTGTAAACTCTATCATATCCTAAAGATTCATAATTAAGATCCTTTCTATATTGATAGGGGTAGGCTGTAGACACAGATCATAGGGTCAAATATACAGGCTCTTAGGTGAACCTAAAGCTAACCTTGGTTTAAATGCTTAACCTCTGTCTCTATAAGGTAAGGCATTGATCCGTGCCTTTGGGTTGGTGTTTAGTAATCAGGTAATGAGTTTGCTTTACGGCTCTGTCGGGTTAGAGTGTGATGCGAGGGCAGCTGCCAGCTCCCCGCTCCCATTAATCTGCAGATGGTTATGGGCACCCATTACGGCTCTGGGTGGGAGCCAGTGAAGGTGGCAGTTGCACAACAGAGACCACATACATCACATCACTTCTCTGTCTTCATCACTGATTTTTAATTCCTAACTCTAGGTGTCGGTCTTGTGCTTTTCTATACTGACCTCAAGTGAAGATTGTGTGGTCGCTGTACCATTGCACCAAGTCTTTTGCAAAAGTTGTATGTTATTTGTCCACTGCCTTTCTGTCTCTTTAACACACATATACACACACACACACACAAACAAATATATATACACCCAAGTTGTTCTTAGAATCTCACCTATCCTTATGCGCGTCTATCTAACTTTGTCTTTATCTCCGCCTGTCTCTTTATCTCTCCTTCTTAATCCTCTTTTCATCTGCCTTTGTTCTTTGGGGTTGGCTTCATCTTACCTGAGTGAGGCAGGAGGGCTTTGATCCCAGCTTGCTTTGTCAGCCTGCTGTGTCTGAGATTGAAGGATAATGATGCATTGATTTTTGGGGTTCTTCAGATAAGAGAAGTGTGTGTGTGTGTGTGTGTGTGTGTGTGTGTGTGTGTGTGTGTGTGTGTGTGTGTGTGTGTGTGTGTGTGTGTGTGTGTGTGTGTGTAGGTGGGTTTGTATTACTTTGTGTGAAAGTTGGAGCATGCTTGGGTGAGTGTTTGTTTGTTTGTGTGTGTGTGTGTGTTGGTTTGTTGGCACCTATAAGTGACTCTCCTCTCCTCTTTCCATCTCCTTGTCTCACTGTCTTACCAGGAGGTCACCAGTCTGCTGCCCTTCCCCAAGATCTCCATGGACGATATCCATGGCAACAAGGACCTCGCTGCCGACCTGATCGCCTATGTGCGCCAGCGCATGGATGCCAGCCCCTCCATCGCTGCCAACGTGGCGCCCAATGGCCGCTCGGACCCTGCGTCCTCCTCCACCTCCTCCTCCTCCTCCCCTGCCTCTGGCTCCGCCACCTCCCGCCTGGCCGCCCACCTGGTGGGCCGCAGCCAGGGCTCCTTCCTCTACCTGAAGCTGGCGCTGGATCTCTTCGAGCGCGGCCAACTGGTCACCAAGAGCTCCAGCTTCAAGGTGGTGCCCGTCTCGCTGTCCGAGCTCTACCTGCTGCAGTGCAACCTGCGCTTCTGCGGTAATGCGGCCTTCCAGCGGGTGGCGCCGGTGCTGAGCGTGGCGCTGGCCTCGCTGCACCCGCTCTCGGAAGAGCAGCTGTTCCGGGCGCTGAACGCAGGCCAGGCGCAGGGCACGCTGGATTGGGCCGACTTCCAGCAGCGCATGGACACGCTGGCACCCTTCCTGGTGGTGAGGCGGGACCGCACACGCATGTTCTGCCACCCGTCCTTCAGGGAGTGGCTGGTGTGGAGAGCTGACGGGGAGAGCACCGACTTCCTGTGTGACCCCAGGTAAGGCAGGGAGGTGATGAAAATGATGATGAAGAAGATGATTATGTCCATGATCATCATCATCATCTTAAAAGACTACACAAGGATGGTCATGGGTCATGACAATTTTTGTGGTGTTGATAATGTTGACGAAGATGATGAAAGACCACAGGTAGAAAAAGGTTGTAAGGATGTTGTGGCTGATCATTGCTTATAGTGATGGTGATGATGATGGTGATGATGAAGATGAGGAGGGGGAGGTTGATGATGATGATGGTGATGATGATCTGAAAAATATGAGAGGTGATCTTGTAGTGATCAGTCAAGTGCATCAGAGCTTTTAGTGATTTTAGAAGAGGAGGATGATGATGATGATGATGATGATGATGATGATAATGGTCTGAAACAAGTATAATGTAGTGGTCAGTAAGGCTCGTCAGAGCTTTGGGGATGATGAAGACGACGATGATGATGATGATGATGATGAGAAAGCTGACCCATAACATGTATTTCTTCATCCTCAGGAGTGGACACGCTCTCATGGCCTTCATGCTGTCTCGCCAGGATGGCAAACTCAACCGCCAGCAAACCATGGAGCTGGGCCACCACATCCTCAAAGCACATATATTTAAGGTACACACACACACACACACACACACACACACACACACACACACACACACACACACACACACACACACAGTACTGCACACACGCACCCACACCCACACAGTACTGTACACACACACACACGCACACACAAACACACACACACACATAAGGTCAAGCAGGAACACACACATAGATGGTACCCACACACAAGGACTCTCTTTATTTTTTTACACACACACACACACACACAAGGTGAAGCAGGAACACACACATAGACGGTACCCGCACACAAGGACTCTCTCTTTATTTTTTTACACACACACACACACACACATAAGGTCAAGCAGGAACACACACATAGACGGTACCCACACACAAGGACTCTCTCTTTATTTTTTTACACACACACACACACACATAAGGTCAAGCAGGAACACACACATAGACGGCACCCGCACACAAGGACTCTCTTTATTTTTTTACACACACACACACACACACAAGGTCAAGCAGGAACACACACATAGACGGTACCCACACACAAGGACTCTCTCTTTATTTTTTTACACACACACACACACACATAAGGTCAAGCAGGAACACACACATAGACGGCACCCATTTTTACACATACACACATATACATGTACTCCAATCCAGCCCTCTGACCACATTCGGGGCATGTAGCACATATAGTTAGCTAATGACATGAGCAGAACTGTGTGACCCACTGGCTTTTTGGTTGTTTTTATAACTCTATCCCTCTCTTTCTTTCTCTTCATCTGCCACTTTTCTTCTCTCTCTCTCTCCTATCTGTCCCTCCACCACTCACACACTTCCTCCCTCTCTTTGTCAATCCCGCTCCCTCTCTCTCTCTCTCTCTCTCTCTCTCCCTCTCTCTCTTCCTCTCATCTTCCTCTCCCTCTATCTCTCTCAGGGCTTGAGTAAGAAGACAGGTGTGTCCTCCAGCGTGCTGCAGGCTCTGTGGGTGAGCTGTAGCACTGACGGCCTCTCCGCTGCCCTGGGCTCCCTCAGGAACCTCTACACTCCCAATGTCAAGGTGACCACAACCTCTGCCTTACTAAACCACAAAGGAACACGCACGAACACACACACACACACACACACACACACACACAAAGGGAGAGAGAGAAAAAGAACCGTCTCTTTCACATCACATATGCATAAGTGTGAACTACAAATATATACTACTGTAGTATAAGTACTACAAATATAGACTATACAAAGAAGAAAGATAGCCACAGACTTTAGATCTCTCACTCACAGTAAAATCCACATCCTGCTTGCAATTTATTGATTTTCTGCGAGTCATTGTCATTTTTTTCCATACGTCATAATAACTTTATGTTCAAGCCTGTGCGAGGTGTTTGACATCTTCATCTGAGTCAGTTCTTTCGTATGGTAACGTGTGACAAAGATTTGATACTGGTTAGTGGTATTCTCTCCAGTGTCAGTCTAAGTATATTTTTGAATGAATTCAGACTTGCCGCTCCGACCACTTGAGATGGCGGAGGGTCCAAAGAATTTTTTATTTTGCCGTAATGTTTCTTCAGCCTCATGTTATTGCCTCCTGTTCTTGTGCTGCTGTTACTTTCCATTGGGCCATGGGCCATGTTATATTATATTCAATTCAATTCCATTCCATTGTATTTATATAGCGCCAAAACAATAAAATTGTCTCAAGGCGCTTTACAGAGCCCAGTGCCTGGACCCCCTATATTATATCTGTTGTGGAGTAGTTTATAGCACTCTATTACACTTTCCCTGTCTCTTCTACAGTATAGAGATGGTAGTCCTAAGGATTTCAACGGATCTTCGTAGCTAAGGTTCTTGAGCTTGAGTACTTCCTCTCCTCTGGACTTTTCCCAATGATTTATTGTCCTTCTTGTATTGGGGGTAGATAATAATGTGCGCATACTCCAACAGGGGTCTGATGAGCGATTTTTAAAGAACCACCAAGAGTCTTTGTCAATGTAGCTAAAGGATCTTCTTATAAGCCCTAACAGCTTATTGGCCTTTTTTGTTCGTATCTCAGTATGTTTACTGAATTTGAGTTCTGAGTGTACATGCACCCACAAAATTCTTACTATATCTGTTTTACTCAGTGAAGTTGATGCTCCTCCTGTTTCCATGCTAGATGTATGGCTGGGTTTGTGCCCTAGGTGTAATACTGTGTACTTAGATCCGTTAAATTGTTGTTGCTGTTGCCATTTTCTGGCCCACTCTGTCAATCTTGATTTTTGTATCATCAGTGAACATTCTGACAGTAATTTGAAGAACCTTGGGAAGTCATTGATAAACACTCCCCTGTGGAACTCCTGGGGTGACAACTGCCCAGCTAGACTCATGTCCATTCACAACAATTTCTGCCTCCTGTTTAGTAGGAAGCCTGAGATCTATTTGATAAACTGTCCATACTAATTTGATAAACATAGTAAATAGCCTCTTGTTGGGTTCTTTGTCGAATGCTTAGTCCATATGTATGACATCCTCTTGTCCACCCTTCAGAATGGTTCAAATATCAAGGCATTCTAATAGTTATGTTGTTTGCCCTAAACAAATCCATGCTGATATGGTGACAGTAAGTTGTTTCATTTGAGGTGGTTCATCAATCCCATTCCTGTGGGATTTTCAGTAGTACGATGGTTTTGTTGAAGTTGGCTAATGGTTTTGCTATGACTGCTTACATTTTTATGATCACTACTTGGTGTAAACCATCCATTACTGGTGATTTGTTTGTTTTGACGTCTTAATTTTGTCAGATACAGATTGTCCTGTTATTAGTAAAGGTTGCATCTGATTTGATATTGTCTTCGTAGGGAAAGTCAGTATATTGTGTTGATCTTCGCTTATGAATACGTTGCTGAAGTATTGGTTAAGAACGTCTGTCGTCTCTTGTTAGTTCTCCATTCTCTTTCATCAGCTTAGGTATTGATGACTGTCTTCAGTTTTGTGGTTGATGTGATTTTAAAAAGACTTAGTGTTGGATGTGTCAGATTTGTATCCCAATATGATTTATTTTAGGAGATCAAGCACTTCCTGAGTGTCTCAATCTTACCATGTCCTTGGAATCTCCTTGAAGTTTCATCAGCTGTCATGGAGTCTGAGTAAATCAATTTGTTTTTGTTTCCTTCTATGCAGATTTCAGGTGCATCCCAATTAAGCTTCATGTCATTAGCGCAACTGCTTATAAGAAGGGTTGTTTTCCACTTTTGTGCTCCACAGCCTGAAACAGTGCAGTCTAGCATTAGATGAATAGAATGCAAGAATTCCAGAATGCAAGCCTGGAGGATCAGATAGTGTGTCCTTTTGTTGTGAGGTGGAATATAAATACTTAAATGCTCGTGGTGTTTCAACAAAAACATATTCAGTCAGTCGTCACGTTTAAAGGATGCAAAAACTGTCTCTGCCACGTTAGTGTGATATTTTAGACCTAAAGAAAGAAGGCTGCCATTTGAGAAGTTGGTAATAACAGGAAATTGAGGGGGACTCTTTTGTATATGTGTGCACTGTGTGCCTGTGTGTGTGAAAGAGAGAGAGGAATTAGATTGTTCCACTTGACGGGTCACAAATTTGTTTGTGTGGGTGTGTGTGTGTGTGTTTGTTTACATACACAATTGTAGTGTTTCACTTGAAGGATTAGACTGTGCAGCTGCTGTACTATAAGCAATACAGCCAGCTAGAGGGCTTACAATAAGATCTGACTTTCGCTAAAGGTTAAATATAATGATTGCTCAATCATTTATTCATTCATTCATTCATTCATTCATTAATCCATTCAATTAATCCACCCAATCATCAATCCATACATCAGTCACTTCAGTCTATTGGTCACACAATTAGGAAATTGCCATGACTCAGACAATAAGCATGAATTAAACATCAGACATGTCTATTCAGTCTCAGAATTGTGTGTGTGTGTGTGTGTGTGTGTGTGTGTGTGTGTGTGTGTGTGTGTGTGTGTGTGTGTGTGTGTGAATGATGCATAGAGCTGTCAGTAAAAGAGGAACAGAGGGAGGAGAGGTGAGGCAGCAGCAGTGTTGAAGGGTTGAGTTGTGTGTGTGTGTGTGTCATCTACTGATAAAAAACAGGCAGGGTATGGAGAAGACAAGTAATGTTTGTGTGACTACAGGAGTTTAAATAAGTATTTGTGTGTGTGTGTGTGTGTGACATAGAGAGAAAGAGAGAGATTTGTGTGTGTGTGTGTGTGTGTGTGTGTGTGTGTGTGTGTGTGTGTGTGACATAGAGAGAAAGAGAGAGGTGTGTGTGTGTGTGTGTGTGTGTGTGTGTGTGTGTGTGTGTGTGTGTGCTCACCCTCTGTGGTCCTGAGATCGGCAGCAGAGGGGCCTGAAGCCCCGCCCCTTTCCTCTAAACTCGTTGATTAGCGCTAGGCTAACTCAATCAGCCCAGAGGCAGAGCAGCATGTCCTCAGCTCCAACAGGGTCACAGGCTCACAACAAGGGGGCATATTTCTCTTTCTCCTTACAGGCCTGTTGATGGTGCAGATAAACACACACGCGCACACACACACACACACACACACACACATTCAAACAAACATACAGCTCCCGCAAACATTTACTTGTCTTCTCCGTATCCTGTCTGGCCTTTATTAGGAGATGATTGTATTTAGGGACTGTTTTGATAACAATCTCTATCTCATCCTTCCCACTCTGGGAGTACTGGCTCATTGGATGGTAGACAGTGTTTCAGTCCGATTTGACCATGTTTCATTTTCACCATTCAAGGAGTAATGAGAATTATGAGAAATATTGACATGTATAAATATATACACATTATACAGCTGTACAGACATGCACACACACACACACACACACACACACACACACACACACACAATCGTTCTAACCCTAACATCTCCCATACCTCCCTCCTCTCCCAGGTGAGTCGTCTGCTGATCCTGGGCGGGGCGAACGTGTGCTCCCGGACCGAGGTACAGGGCGGGTCCACGGTGCTGTGTGTGCAGGCCCATCTGGGTCACCTGGAGGTGGTGGCCCTGCTACTGGAGTTTGGGGCACCCATAGACGGAGTGTCTGATAGCGGCATGACCCCCCTGTGCTTCGCCTCTGCTGCTGGACACCTGGAAGTGGTCACCCTGCTCTGCAAGAAGGGAGCGAAGGTGGGTTGTCATAATTACACACATAAACTCATATACGTAGATAGTTGTTCTACACACCAAATGCACTCACACACAATTATAAGATCCATTCGAGCTCCATTGAGCTGTGTGTGTGTGTGTGTGTGTGTGTGTGTGTGTGTGTAATTGTCCTATTCCCTCTCTCCTGTGCTGCATCCACAGTTGGAGCATGTAGATAAGAGTGGCCAGTGTGCACTGGTCCATGCCGCTCTCAGGGGCCACACTGACATCATCAAGTACCTCCTGGAGCAGCCGTGGGCCTCAGCCGACCCCCAGGAGCCCACTGGCCCCCGGTGTAAGGCCCTACAGCAGGCCCTCATCGCAGCCTCCAGCATGGGAAACACCCAGGTGAGGAGTTAGAGTGCTTATTACAATGTAATTAAGTAGCTATAATATTACTATGTAATTAAGCAGGTGTAATATTACAATGTAATTAAGTAGGTTTAATATTACTAACCCTAATCTTAAATCTAAATCCATATAGCAGTGACATTTAAACCTAACTGCATCACAGGAGTTTTGAGACACTGTGTGTCTGCATAATGCTTAGAGGTTTAGCTTGATCTTAAAGTTGTCATGGGTAGACAGTGAAGATCTCAGAGCTTAGCATTTTTTAAGTTTATATTGAAAAATGTAAATATTCATTCAAATGTGCAAAAGAAAAGGCTCATTTAAGGCTCAAATTCCAGGGTGAAATAATTTGTTTTGATCGCTGACATTGCTCTTGTTGGTCATATAGGTGGTGAAGAGTTTGCTGGCCTTGAGTGACGAGGACCTGAGAGTTCAGATTGATGGATATGACTCTCTGTGGGGGGAGACCGGTAAGAGAATGTAATGGTTAAGGGAAAACTCAATTTGATTAAATCCAATTAAATTTAAATTACATAGCAACAATAACAATTGAAATAGACTCAAGGAGCCTGAACCCCCTAGAGCAAGTACTAAGGTGATGGTGACAAGGACAAACTCAGAAAGAAACCTTAAGCAGAACCCGGCTCATAAGGGGGACCCATCTGCTTAGGGTTGGCTGGGTAGAGAAAGGGGGGTGGGGGGAGAAGAGAAGAGAGAATCTAAAGCAAGCAGATGAATCCAGTGTGGTACAAGGTTACTGGACAACCATTAAAAGTTGGGTCAGTGATTTTTGTCCAGAACACTGTTTGTAATATCTGTCTATATGCTACTCACTTTCCAGCCTTTATCAAAACATGACACGCTAAGAACGTTTCTGTCATCAGGGATGTAGACCACTGACCCTCTGTTGTCTGTTAAAACAGCTGACTGCAATGATTTTCAATACGTTGTATTTTCTGTGATTTGTGGTGAAACCTTTTCTTTCATTTTGCTATCCAGGAATTCACTGCAATAATTAGTTTATAATTAACAAGCAGCAGAAGCTATAGAAATATAGTATGTGAGTCCAGCAATTAAATATTTTTTGTGGAGGTTTCTTTTGACGGTATCCAGTATAGTACATGAGAACTGTGCTGATTCAATTTGTGTACAACTTACTTATTGTTGATGCAGAGGTCCATAGGTTTTGCAGGTAAACTAATGTGGTTAACAATGCTACTTTATGAATGAGCTAGTTATTGTATTTATGGCTAGTATTTCCTTTCCCTCACCCGCGAGGTATGAGCTTGTCATTATTTACTCTATTTTAATTAAATTAGTTTTATAATATAATAATTTTGGTATTTTAGTTGTGTACATCCACAGTATTTATGTGATATTACACAAGCTTTGATGCCACACTTGACAGCAGCAGCAACAGGAACAGCAGCTCTGTTACATAACCAGTGCTGTGAACTCAACATTCATGATCACGCAGACTCTGTGTGACCATCTCACATGGCGACTCATCCAGGCTGTGCTCATTTAGAAACTGTAAGATGTCAAGATGAAAGGAGAGGAGCTATGAATCAGTCGGATCTGGGTAACCGGGCGGGTGTTGCATTGTCACGTCACGTGACGTCACATGCTCAGCCCCGGCTCCGCTCCACTCCGAGGTTCTGACTCAGCAGTCAGGTTTGCATAAATAACCTGCCATCTGCCACCGGGCTGATCTGTCACTGGCCCAAAGGTCAAAGGCCTGCCAGGCTGCGTGCGCCTTCCCCTTTTTGCCATTCCGCTATAGTTATTTATTTATTATTTATTTATTTATTTATTTAATTCACTTGTATTTACTTACTAAGTCTAATTTTTATATTTACAGGCCTGATAAATGTCAGAGCCTCTGGCATTTGGCTGTCAATCTGTGCTGGCATGTGAAGGTCAAGGACACGCTGTGCCGCGCTGACTCCGCAGATTGAGCAGCAGCAGCAGTAGTTAAGCCATGGTGGGATTTGTGTGGCGGTGACAGTGAAATATACCATGAAAAGGGTTTGCTAGTAGCACACCAAGCCAGCAGCTGAATGAAAATGCCAAGTAAAGTAGATATAAGCAGTTGTGTCTGCAGGTATGCATCTGCTCAGTTGTGTCTGCAGGTATGTGTCTGCAGGTATGTGTCTGCACACAGTGAGTACCACTTCAGTAGGCACCACTTTCTCTGCCCAGACCTTCACAGCAGTATATGCAACCATGGAAACTTATAGGGCCATTTACGAAGGGTGTTTTTACTCTTAGACGTGTCTAACTTGGCTATCTGCATAATATCAGATGTTTCGAAATGAATGACCACATTACCAAGGGTGATTATCCAAGAGGCGTTTAAATGTTAGTCACCTATGATTAAATGACAATGAAAAAGTGTAGATGTCCTTTAGCTTGTTTAATGGGTGTTTAGTGCAGTTGTCTGGGCTGTTGGCAAAATGGATGCATTTCGAATACTCAAGTGTGCCCAGGAGGAGATAAAAGAACATCTCAGCTGCTGACGGGGATGCAGAATATTCACAGATAGGAGCGATTTGCTCGTAGAGTTTAGTGATGTAAATTTTGTAATGTGATACAGTATAGTATTTCAAAAAGGCTAATTTTGCTGGCTTCTGAATCTTATAAAATGTTTAAATTATAAAACTTATCGTAACAGTGTTAATTATCGGACGGTGTGTGTTATCGGCAAACGTTCGCGTTGTCATGTTAATCCATTATTAAACTATAGTTATAGATTGTTAATCGATTATTAAACTTAGCATTTTGATTGTTTAACAGAATGGCCGATGTTTGACACTGTCCGATAACAGACATAGCTACGCTATAGCACTTAAGCACATTGGCAATGTCTCAACAGCAGTCTATGCTTCAAACTGTACCCACACAACATGCGCGTTGAAAGTGCGTACTGGTCTAGCTTACCCAGTAGAGTGGTGGCATGTAGCAGGTGATTCATTTTCAACACTGATCATCGTGCGATTAACCAAGTTAGACGTGGACAGCTTAACAGGGGATGTTGTTGTAAATTGCACTCATCATTGCTGTTTAGCTGTGCGTGTACACGTTATGTTTAACAAGTGTTTGAGGCTTAGATGTTGACCAGAAAAAAAACAGGCTAATTACCATTTGTAAAAATGCTGCACGGGCCCCGTGGTGGAAAAGGGGCGGTTGTGTTAGCATGTGGGCCCTGCAGTGGAAATAGTGCGGTTGTGTTAGCATGTGGGCCCCGTGGTGGAAAAGGTGTGGTTGTGTTAGCATGTGGGCCCTGCAGTGGAAATGCCGCATGGGCCCCGCGATGGAAATGGCGCGAGGGTCCCGTGGCTGATCGTGATGAAGAATTTAGTTGCTGATTTCAGAGCCCAAGAGAATCGGTCCTAGATACAGTTTTTCTTTTCTTGTAGCATTTATTTTACTGATGGCTATTACTGTGATCTTAAGTATACTAGTAAAAATTGATCGCCTAGGCCCGTTTCACACTGCCTGTGCAGCATGTGCTGGAGGCTGCATTGCGGTACTGCTACGTCTCGGTTGCGTGTGTGTATTCGCACCGCCGGCGTTCCTTCTGCGCTGCTGCTACTGCCAGTCATATCTTTCTGCACTGAGTTTGCCTTTGAAAATGGCTGTCAATACTCAATCAGTTTGGTATCATCCATCATTGATGAGTGTTCTGAAAAGTGAAAACCAGAAAGTTGTACTTTTATTTAGTTGTACAGTTGACTTTTATTACCCTCATTCAGAGCAAGAGAGGGGGAGAGAGAGAGAGAGGGAGAGATAAATCACAACTTATCGATATAATGTAATTATAGCCTACATTGGGTTACTATATAGTACACATGTAGCCTCCACTTTCCCCTTTCATGACATGCAATTGCTAAAATGGTTAAAAATTATCATATTTATATTCCTTCATCATCATTCCTTCATCATGTCTGTGACACATAGCCCAGAGAACGAAACTGCAGTGAAACGAGTTAGTTTATGTAATGTTGCCGGTATGATGTCAATATGACCTTTAAAACATCTTCTATTTTTGCTGAGAACCACTTTCCACTCTCTTACCTCACGTGTGAAAAATAGACTCCACACCGAAGCTCGACATGACTCAGGGCTTGCGCCGCGCCTGAGAAGCGTGTCTGACATAGGCAGTGCGCATGCTCTTATCTGTTAACATGGTCGTCAAAATGAAAATCAACAGGTAGCGCGGCCGCAATGCACACGCAACGCAGCCAGTCTGAAACGGGCCTTACCAAAGTCACAGAGTGATTACACTCAAATAGCTGTCTTTCATTGGTCATTGGTCTGGGTCTTAGACATCACTGAAAATAATTACTGCCGTTACCATTAGCGTCAGTATTGACACCGTTATGACTGTTAGCATCAGGACAGCTTTTCTATTCATCCCCAGCACTCACCGCAGCAGCAGGCCGGGGCAAATTGGATGGGTGTTCCTTCCTGCTGGAGCAGGGTGCCATGGTAACACAACCCAACCGCCGGGGGGTGATGCCCATTTTCAACGCAGTCAGATACGGACACACACAGGTAAGATGCACTCACTCACTCAGTCACACTCAGTCTCACTCAGTCACACATTGCAGTGTTTAACTTGAGAAACGTGAGAAAATTGCCTAATCCCAAAACTCTGAAATAGCATCCGGTCCTTCTCACCTCTACTGCTCTGAACCACTAGAAGACTTCTTTAATATTAAACAGTTAGAGATGAATTGGTGTCAGAGGAATCCAGACTTATAGTAAAACTTCAATAGATAATTAAATATGTGTTTGAAGTAAGACTGTCAGGACACTTATGTCTCTATGTTGAAGCACTTACTTGCAAAGCACTGAAGCATATGTAGAGAAAGAGGAGTCTATGATGGCGCTGAAGCATATGTAGAGAAAGAGGAGGCTATAATGGCTCACTATCTGTGTCCTCTCTCTTCCTCGATCCTCCTCTTTCTTCTGTGTCAGGTGGTGGAGCTGCTGCTGCAGCATGGAGCCGACGTGAGCACCAGCGACAAACATGGACGCTCACTGCTGATGGTGGCGGCCAGCGAGGGTCACCTTGGCACTGCCAACTTTGTGCTGGACAAAGGTGAGCGCCCCTGTGTAGTAGAGTGGGGTGAAGGTGCGGGTCATACCGAAATAACTCCTGTAACACAAGATGGACATGAATAGCTCCAATCTGTTCATACTATTTAATTTAATTGCAAAGTGTGACACAGTGTAAGCGGATATATTTAGTGTGTGTGTGTGTGTGTGTGTGTGTGTGTGTGTGTACAGGAGCATCTCTAACAGTGGTTGATAAGGAGGGACTGAGTGCTCTGAGCTGGGCCTGTTTGAAGGGCCACAAGAGTGTGGTCCAGTCACTGGTGGAGAGGGGCGCCGCCATCGACCACACAGACAAGAACGGACGCACCCCACTCGACCTGGCTGCCTTCTATGGAGACGCTGAGATAGTGAGTGGTGTTTCCGCTGAACTGCTGTTCCATGGGCACTATATTATCATCACTAATGCACTACCCAGTCCTATGCATAGCATATATGAACTCCTCCTACACTAAAATTATGAACATAACAATGAGCAATTTACTAGACCTTTACACCTTGTGGTAACACCTGCCAGTTGTGCTTGAGTGTGTACCTGTCTTCATCTTGTGTCTGACCTCCTTGTGACCTACAGGTGCACTTCCTGGTAGAGCGTGGTGCCGTGATCGAGCACATGGACTACAGTGGCATGCGTCCCCTGGACCGCGCCATCGGCAGCCGCAACACCTCCGTGGTGGTCACCCTCCTGAAGAAGGGAGCCAAGCTGGGTGAGACACCGACCCAGAACAGTCTGACACAGAACACTCTGGCACAGAACAGTCCAGCCTCTCTCTCTCTCTCTCTCTCTCTCTCTCTCTCTCTCTCTCTCTCTCTCACACTCTCTCTATCTCTCACTCTCTCTCCCACTCTATCCCTCTCACACTCTCTCTCTCTTACACACACACACACACACTGCTCCCTCCCATTCTAGAATCCAGAACGCCAGCGCAGCGTTCTCTGGGGGTAGTCGGTGTTCTAAATCCAGAATCAGGTTCTTCTGTTAAAGAAGCTGCTGTGCTGGTTTGTTCAGCTTCAGCCCTAAATTACGGCTTTAAACCAGGCCAGCCCGCAGCGCTCCAGCTTATGTGTATAGGGCTTTATGACCACCGCTTCTGTAGAAATGGGACACAGGTGATGTATGTGACTGTCACTCTGTGTAGCCATCAGAGAGTTATTTTTTTATTTACTTATTTCTATTTGTGTGTGTGTTGGAAGGGGGGGCAGGTTATCACCCTTGTTCAACAAGGTCACATAGACACAAGCGATTAAACGCTCTCTCTCTCTGACACTCAGTGTTACTGTCAACAGATGTACAAGTGGTGATGGTTGTCAAACTATTTAACAATTTATGAAATGTACTATATAAATAAACTTGGCGTGCCTTTCCAAAACAAATATGTAATACATTTGTTGATGAGACACTGTTGCCACGAGAGGATCAGGCTCACTAAGTTTACCCTGATTAGATAATGCCATTTTCAATAGTTGATGCATGAAATTACATTCTATCTTACTTTTCTGTCTTTAATATTCTTTTTCTCTATAAATACATTTTCTCTCTGAAACTTTGTTTTGGAACTGCATGTTAAGTCTGCCTGCTAACTACACTGCCTGCTCAGTTGACTTCTATGTGACCACCTGTTCAATTCTCATTTCCTCACGAGTCCCCTTCAGATTGGACCTGTTTGAATGAATATGTGCCTCTGTCACGACTCACCTCCACCTCATCTTTACTGTGTGCTTTAGATTTTTTCTTCCTTTTTTATATCACTAACGCCTCCACTCTCTCTGTCTCTCTCCTGCTGTCACTAACACCTTTCCCAAGGCTACAGAACCTCTCCGTACGATCGATCAGGTACAGAATTTAGGTGACCTTTACTCTCTAACACCTCCATAAAGATGGCTCACTCTGACAAATGAGGACAGATCTGATCTCTTTTCCTCCTTCTCTCTCTGTCTCCCCCTCTCCCCCATGCTCTTATCTCTCTTCCTCTCTTTCTGCCTCTTTCTGTCCATCTTTCTTTTGCTCTGTTTATCTCTCCCCCTTTGCCCATCCATTTCTTCCATCTCTCACATTCTCTCTTCCTCTCAACCCCTCCCCCCTCCAGGGAACGCAGCCTGGGCGATGGCCACGTCCAAGCCTGACATCCTCATCATTCTGCTGCAGAAGCTGATGGAGGAGGGGAACCTGCTCTATAAGGTAGGTGACGGAGTGGGCCTGAGAGGGACGGCTCGGCTGGCACCATTAATGAAAGATCAGCTGACCTTTGCACCCCACCACCTTTATTCTCCGTCTGTTACTCTTTCTGACTTGCTCTCTCTGGGCATCATCCATCTTATTTGATGAAATGTCCTCCCTCTCTCTCTGTCCCTTTCCAAGTCATTTTACTCTCTCTCTCTCTCTTGTGGGTGTACTGGTTGGTTAAGTTGGTTTTGTTTTTTATTAAGCATTACTGTTCTTTCTCTCCCTGCTCTCTTCTCTCCACAGAAAGGAAAAATGAAGGAGGCCGCTCAGAGGTACCAGTACGCCCTGCGGAAGTTCCCTCGTGACGGCTTCGGTGATGACCTCAAGGCTTTCAGAGAGCTGCGGGTCTCCCTCTACCTTAACCTGTCCCGCTGCCGCCGCAAAACCAACGTGAGTCACACACACACACACACACACACACACACACACACACACACACACACACACACACAAGCACGCTACGGAAGTCCGATAAGTCAAACACGTTATAATGCCTTCCATTCCCATTCATATAGTTACATATTGTAGGTACTTACACTCATTCAACAGTAGAAAGGGCCGGAAAAGAATGAAGAGGAGGAACAGGAGAGATGAGAAGCATGGGAAACTAAAAGAATAGAGACGAGTTGAGCGAGGGAGAGGGGTAGGCTTGTGTCAGTCTCATATCCACCCTGACAGAACCTCTGTGTCACGTGGCCCGTGAACCATCACGTCAGCCGTGTGAAAATGTCAGACGGGCGTTGCTGTGGCATTTGGCTCCTCTGTCTCTCAGACGGGTCTCTCTGTCTGGTCATTAAAACTGCAAAGAATGGGGTGATGGCCAGGCTGCCCGCTGCCTCCCCCCAATGGCTGGCCTCTTCCCCTTAGACAACTGTCGTAAGACACTGTGTCTGCCCCAGATGCTCAAAGAGATGAAGGTTCAACAATGTGGAGAGCGAAAGTGAGAGAGAAGCAGACAGATCAGAGATGAGGTGATAGTGAGAAGTTCAAACATTCAACATGGAGACACTGAAGAGATAAAGGTAGAGTGAATGAAGTCAGTAGACATGGAGAGAGAGTGAGTTGGAGAGAGACAGACATGAGAAGTTAGGTGGCAGAGAGAAAGAGAGAAGTGAGAAGGAGAGAGACAGAGATGAGAAGTTAGGTGGCAGAGAGAAAGAGAAGTGAGAAGGAGAGAGACAGAGATGAGAAGTTCAGATGGCAGAGAGCAAGAGAAGTGAGATGGAGAGAGACAGACATGAGAAGTTCAGATGGCAGAGAGAAAGAGAAGTGAGAAGGAGCGAGAGAAACAGAGATATTTTACAAGGCCGCCACACTTTCATGTTAGCGCCTGCCGACCTCCCCTTTTCACAGTACTGAATCATCCTGGGAAAGAACAACGCTCGATCACAATGGGTGAAAAACATTACATTTCTCTCTCTTGAAAGACCGGATCTCGTGCTCTTGTGATGATTTACAGCCCGATGTTCATGCATTTAATGTAACGATATTGTAGTGCTTCTTACACCTGGTCTAAACAGGTTTCAAAGTGACAGATAACGAACCTGGATTTATGCTGACTACTCTTTTTTCTCTGATCTCAACAGGACTTTGGCATGGCGGAGGAGTTTGCCACTAAAGCCCTGGAGCTGAAGCCTAAATCATACGAGGCCTTCTACGCCCGGGCGAGGGCCAAGAGGAGCAGCAGGTAAGAGTCAGTGATCCTGGGCCCGTATTCACAAAACATCTTAAGGCTAAAAGTGGCTCCTAACTCCTAAAACAAATTGATGATACAATATGAAATTTAACATAAAATATATATAATAATATGATATAAAATAAAATATATACTTATCCATCTTATACTCTAACAAGCCATATTAGCTTTATAATAGGCCATATTAGCTTTATAATAGTCCTGTAACTAGATTCTGAATAAGGGTAAATCTTCAAGAAGAGGACTGTTATCGTTATACCACAGTTTAAATATCCCCCATCTTAAAAGTAGGATGTTATGTCTATGTCAGTGTTGTTGGTCAGTTTTATCCCTGGCTGTGTTCCATCTGGCATAATCATTTTGTTGAACACTCTCTCTGTCCATCTCTCCCGGTCTCCTCAGGCAGTTTGCTGCCGCGCTGGCAGATCTGTACGAGGCAACGCGCCTGTGTCCCAGCAACCGGGAGATCAGCCGCCTGTTGACCCGCGTGGAGGAGGAGTGTAGGCAGCTGCAGCGCCCAGGGGGCAAAGGTCAACTGCCAATGAAGCACGGGTCCGACCATGAGGAGGACGAAGATGATGATGATGATGATGATGATGATGATGAAGAGGATGAGGTTGATGAGGAGGGAGAAGGGGAGGACAGCGAGGAAGAAGGGCGTCATTCCCGGAGCTCGCAGAAGAGCCCCGACGTGCACGGCCTGCTGGGACGGCGGGTGGAGGAAGAGGAGGAGAACAAGTACGACCACGTGGGCGAGGAGCGCGGGAGGAAGCAGGAAGCATGGCACAAACAGCAGCAGCAGCAGCAACAACAGCAGCAGCAGCAGCAGCAGCAACAGCAACAGCAACAGCAGCAGCAGCAGCAGCAGCAGCAGCAGCAGCAGCAGGGTCGCTACCCGTTAACACGCACACTTCCAGACGCGCTCACACATGCCCACCCGCTGCCAGACCCCCCTGCCCTCAGACGCCAGAGCCAGAGGACCAAGAGCGGGGGTCGTTCTGGGTCTCTTGGGGTAAAGAGCGCTCCCCAGTGTGGGTCCTCCAGCCCACTGCCCAGCCGCCACCTGCCCACGGGACTCAAAGCGGGGCCCTGTATCCACATTGGCCCCGGGGTCCCCGAGGAGCCCTGCGAGCCGCACGCCGGGCGCAAACCTTACTGCCGCCCCTCCGCTGACGCCATGCCAGCATCCGGCAGTGTCGCCCGGGCAACAGAACGTCTGGAGATGGGCATTTGCGGGCTAGGAGAGGGGGAGGGTGGCGTGGGGAATATGAGGATGTCCAGCTCGTCCAGTAGCCTGGCGTCCAGTGGAGCGCTCTCAGACGGCGGACGCAACAAGGGCACAGGCACAGACAAGATGGGCGTCTCCCCAAGTGACAGCGGTGCCATCTCCTGGCAGGACAGCTGCGGCAGCGCGACAGGCGAGCATAAGCCTCGACCCTTCATGGGCGTCATGGACAAGACTGCCCGTATCCAACAGCAACTGCAACAACAACAACAACAACAACAACAGCTTCAGCAGCAGCAGCCACGTCACCATGGCAACCTGGTGCACCACAGCAACGGACGCAGCTGGCATGGCTACCCAGCAGAGAGCTACATCGGGCACACGTCTGGTGGCGTGGCACCGGGCATGAACTGCGACCTGGCCTACTCGTCTCAAACAGGAAGCACTTACCACGAGGCGTACCCGCACGCGCCGGGGGTACACAACGGCTCCCACGCCGGGCCGGGCGACATGCATCCCGCCCTGGCACTGCAGCAGCAGCACTACGGCAACGAGAGCAAGCTGAAGCAGGCCAGTCTGGCCAGGGACAACCCCATCCACATGAGCTCCATCAAGCCCAAACGCTCCTTCATCGAGTCCAATGTGTAACACACCACAGGTGGTTTGCGCAGGCTGGCCACACCAGGCGGTTCATCTGCACTCTGGATCTTATTCTTCTTTATCATCATTTCCGTATAGGATACTCTTTTCAGTCAAAAGCAACGTTCCTCAACCAGTTAAAACTGTACATGGATGTATTTGTTTCTGAATCTTAAAAACGACAACAAAACGGAACTATGTTGTACCCCATATACCCATGGCGCTCATGAAAGCTACAAAATCCCGGAGCTGTTGTGCACACAAAGACTCTGATTCTAGACCAGTGTTCATGCATTGGAGAGAGGGTTAGCACTATCCACTGAGATGTCTATGACAGTCCTGGGAACAGCAAATAGCTTGACAGCGCTGGACTATGCTACACCATCTCTCACTTAAAGTATGACAAGGCTTTTGCTGCAGTAGTTAAATGTAAAACAGCCACTGAAACCTACCACAACAAAATAAACTGAACTATAACAAAGTATTATTATTAATATTATTAAAGATTTTAAGGAACAGTCTAACAGTTAAAACTCCATCTTAATAATTAGAATTACAGATTGAATGTCTGATGTATAGGCATTCCAGTATTCTAAAAACTTGTATATATTTGTATCCAGTTTGCTCCTTGTTGTTGTGTAAGAATGTTTCTCTACGTGAGTGTGTGTTGGGCGGGGATGATACTGAACAGCCCCTTTGTAAATTGTATAAATAGCCTCATATTATCTACTCTGCTTGTCGCCATTCTGGTTTATTTATTTACAGCACCTATGGCTTCGTCAATTGTAAAAGCAATATATTTTATATATATATATATATATATATTAGTTATTTTTGCACAGCGGTTATATTAAAGAAATGTTTTCCTATTTAAAAGTATATATATATATATATTACAATGCTTTAATGCAGACAAGGTTTCATGCATGTCAGAGTTGCAGTTTACGAAGACTGAGGAAATGTCTTTTTTCAGACTGATAATCCAAAGTGGGGAGGTAAATGATGGTAATGCATCATGTATACTCTCTGCAGTAGTAGCCATGTTTAAGATAATCCCTTAATGTACTGGAACCCCATCATATAGTTATAATAAACCCCACTTCAATCATGCTGAGTGTCACCTCACTTTCCTAAATAAATACTAACCCACACACACACACACACTTACACTGAAATCAACTTTCTGCAGTCCCACCCTGTCACATCATTTTTATTCATTGTTTTATTGGCTGTTATTTACTTCATTTTTTTTTGGCATTATTTGTTTATAGTTCAAGCATTTCAGCTGAGTTCAGCCACAGCACTAAAGGGAGAATGTCTGAAAGTGTTCACATTCTTAACAAACCAAAGCCCACAGATTTGCAGCCAGGAAGGTCTTACATCCAGGATTGTTTGAAAAGTAAGGTAAGTCCATATTATTATTTTACATAGGTTTATATTACTGGATAACATCTGGCTGACGTGAACATTTTCCTTGTATATTATTTTTGAATGTCACATAGCTATAGAAAGGCTCCCGGGCTGTCAACAGTATAGTTACAAGAAACTATATTTTTACATGCGAAAGCAGATTTAATAGTTAGAACCCACTGTTTCCTAACATTTGATATGGTAATGCACTCAAACGATATGCAGGAGTGCCTCTAGAGCAACAGTAATCAGCAGATGATTTACATATCAGAAGGCAGAGAAAATGGACCCAGTTGATAATGATACAATTATTATTATTATAATGCATATATAAAATGCAAGACGCAAAGTAAATGAAGAAGCTTTCTCTGAGTTCTGACAAAACATGGATAATTTCAGCTGCTAGGAGGAGGAGTGCGTTTTGTGTTACTGTATTGATTCACAAAGACACAAACATTTTCAGTATCCCAATATATCAAAATATATTGAATCATAACCCATGAGTCCTGGCAACACACAGCCTTAGCAAATAACCCTAAGATGGGTTTACTTATGCCTGCTGGCCATGTACAATCTGTCACTACACATATATGGCCCATATAGGCCCATGAGGTGATAATGGTTAAAAATAGGTTAAGTGCAGTTTTAACTGAGAAATAAGAACTTATTTCAAATGAGTTCTCAATGAGAGACATAGTTAGAAGGTTGCATGTACACATATTACCCTCTCAAAAGAGGAATCCTTGAAGGCTTCATCTATAAAGGCTCTTTGGGGGTTCTTTACTATAAGACATAGAACAATAACAGTTCTACAGCATCCTAACCAAACACAGCACGCTACTGGCTCAGTATACGGCATGTTCGAACCTCTTACATGCACTCAAGGTTGAAGTAAGAATACGACCCTACAAATGATCTACTGGAAGTGTTCAATAAGTCTCGACCCTGTTCCCTATGAGATCCACAGCATTGAAATAAGCAGAGTTCTGTGTGCAGACCAAAAGCCTGGAGCCATGCAGCTCCCCCGCTAGACTGTAAGACTGGTCATCGCGGGGTTAATGGCAGCGGTATCCCAGCATGCCTCAGTGGCTGGTCCTCCAGCGGGAGATGGCCATCTTCAGGGTGTAATTGGGCGTGAGCAGTGTGGTCTGCAGAGGCAGGTTGGTCATGGGGCTGCTGCGGTTCTTGGTGCGGATCCAGCTCTGGATGGCCTCGCGTTCATACGAGTAGCCGTCTGGGGAAGAAGAACAAGGGGAAAATGTTCTAGAATATTCACACTTGGCAAATGCGATGCATCCTAACACCTCTGCAGTCGGGACATTTTAGCAACAAATGGCAAAGTGTGGCAAAGGGAAGTGATATTGGAACAGGCATTCTTGGCTGCCATTTAAATCAAATTCAGATCAGCTATTTGATTTGCATGGACTTTGGCAGCATCACTACCTCGTGATATTCTGGCTCTGCACCTTGTTCTTCTCTGTAAATTTGCAATGATACAAGACCTGCAGAGGACCATGTGAAACTAATAGCGCCGTAAAAAAAAAAGCTGAAAAGCTAGGTTTCAATTCATCATGGCACGGAAATGAATTAAAATAGGGAGCGTTTTTCAAAATCGAATAAAATCAAAAGATTACTGTTGGAATTGCATATCACTGTATAAAGCACAGGAAATGGCGATTACAGTATGATTGGTAGTAATGTATCTTTTAAGAGCTGTGTGGCTGGTAGGGTGAAATGCTGTACTGCACATGATCTATGTGGTCAGTTCAGCCAAGGGATCTCTTTAAAGCTGTCTAATGGTCTCACTTTCCAAAGGAAGTGCATCCACCAATTAAATTAGACTGGACCATCATGACCACGTAATTTAAGTCTGCCAATAAGTGTGGCTACCTTCGCCCCCAATGGTTGAAAATACCAGCTTGTTCTAGAATGTTCTCACCTGCGGCAATGACAGGGTCTTTCATGAGCTCCTGTGTGATCGGACACAGGTACTCCTCGGGGACGCCCGTGCACATGGACTCCATCTTCAGCTCCTCGATTTTTCGAATGATTTTGCCTCGAAGACCCACCGACTCTGAGGCCAAAATGACATATACACAACATAAACAAACGCTATGCACTTGAAAGGAGAATGGAGAGAATGTTTACATTTATGTTGGTTCAAAGGTGAGCAGGAATTTCTGAGAGTGCAGGTCTTTAAGATTCATAATGTTGTCACGCTGCCTGAAACCTGTCTTTACACAACAGCATTATTTAGCATTTAACAGTAATCATTTTGCATCCAGTATGTCTGTATTGATACATCTTCATGACTGTATCTGTTAATTGTTCAAGAACACATTGTGTAACTAACCACTGGCCAACAGGTAAAGTTTCATCAGATAGATGATTTCAGTAGTAAGTTAATTAATTCATTTGTAAAAAAGTGTGGGAATAAACATGTAGTACCGTTAAGGTATCCCATCTTGAAGTAACAGATACCATAGGTTTTTGAATTTCCAATAATGTGTGTCTCTCTCGCTCAAACTCACCCTCACTCACACACTCCTTAATTCGAGCACTACGAGAAACAAAAGGCACCTGATGCCAAGCAGACAAACCTGTTCCCAGAATTGGGAGTCGAGCAGTAAATCCTGATAACCTTCTCCACTTGTGCTACAATCCCTCTCAATGCCATTGTCAGACAGATTTGATTACATGGCCTTCATTGTTATGGTATATTAGGGGCTAGTGTACGAGTGGTGTGGTGCAAGGGTGATGTTTATCGCTGGCGTTATGTAAAGGCATAGTGGTCTTAGCATGCTGGCATAAGGCGCTAAGCTGCTTTGAAACACAAAAATTCCCTAGGCTGCTCGCAGGCTGGCCGTGTAATGCCTTATGTAATGTTGGGTAAAGCTGGTGTTTACATACATTCGCTGCAATCCTCGGGGTTGGGTTATGCTTTTGGGTCATGTAATATGGAGGGATTTTTTTTGTTTTGTTACTTGCTTAAAATGCTGAAACAGCCTATATATGGAGAAGAGACAGAGAGAGAGTGGAGAACAGTAGCAGAGAGAGAGAGAATATGACCAGATCTGTGTCCTAGAAAACACAAGGAATATTTTGTGCGTGTCTTAATTATAGTGCTTATATAGCATTCCTCAACACCTTATTTATTATTACCTTCATCCTCCTGTCCACTTACAATCTATAGTGTTAATATTTAACACAAATATTTAGAGCTTTGTGAAGTCTCTACATGGCATAGATAGCTTATACTAGGGTTGAAGGGTTTTTTGATGTTGAAATGCAGATGACGAATACAGTACCTATTTTCAGGTCAGTGGCAAGCGTTTCTTTGTTCAGGGCTAGAAGTTCAGGCCCATCAATGTTATTGGCCTTAAATACATCCACCAGTACTTCAAGCCCCTCCTCCCGTAACCATGACGACACATCATCCTCCGACCAATCACTGGCCATAAGCCTGGAGTGGCCTGCCATCTTTGCACCTGGAACACCTAAAACAGGAAGTGTTTCTGATTTAGTTTCATGTCTGCAGAAGCCCTTGGGAGTGGGTGTAAAGCCTCAATGGTTTAACATCAAACACAAGAATGACCACATACAGGGACCTTAACTGCAGTACTCAACCGTCAGACACGATGCAGATTTGTGAGCCACTTCTCATATTAGTAAGGCTCTTCGACAGAAGCCAGAAATTAGTTTATTAAAAAAAAAAAAAAAGAAGGTAGACAAAAGCCTTTTGCAAGTACAACAAACTAATGTTGATTATGAGGTGGGTTTGGGGAAGACCTCACCTAATGGACATAAGATTAAAAATACATGTTTACATGTAAAAAGACATATTTTCTCGCTCACACATTTTTGCGTTTCCATACTATTTATTTACAACTGATGACAACCACTAAATACCCTTTCCATTCATACAGCGTCAGTCATTACCATGCACCAGTCTGGGCCACTATGAGGCATCCATCAGTGTTCGTTAGTATTAATTGGGCTCATTAACTCATCTAGGCAGAGAGGCCCAGCAGGACACTGCAATCGCCGTCTTCCATTAGTTTCTCCTTTAATCGCTCTCTCCATCAGAAAATGGTTCTTTTGATGAGGCCTGAACATAACCAGCTGAAAATACTGGATCTTCCGATTGCAATGTGTGTGAGAGAAGGAGTAAAGCTTTTGTGTGTGTGTGTGTGTGGTGTGTGGTGTGTGTGTGTAGTGTGTGGTGTGTGTGTGTGGTGTGTGGTGTGTGAAGGGGAGTGTGTATGGTGGTCAGTGTCATGTGTGTCTGATTGAGAGATGTCAGTTTGGGTTTCTGGTGGGTGTGTGTGAGATAATGGCAGGTCCAACACAGCACACCTCCTTATCCTTCACACTCCCCATCCATCATGAAGAAGCTGAAGGGTTTCTCTCCAGACAGGAGACATTTCTCACATTTATTACAATCCAACAAGCTCTCTATAAATCTCTCTCTCTCTATCCCTCTCTCTCTCTCTCTCTCTTATTTTGCTGTTTTTTTATTTGAATACCCACATGTAGAACTCTGTTGTTTTTCTTTCACTTTCTTTCTTTCTTCGAACATAAAGTAGATCCACCTAAAAGAAAGAAAACCACCTCTAAGTGCTTCTTCCTTGGCTCCTCTCCTGGCTCCTCTCCTGGCTGCTTTTCTTAACTATGATCTCGTGATGGAACTCAACCCAAATGCTCTCACGGAAAGTCTCATCACATCACGGTGATCGCTAAATTCAATAACGTGCCATCAGCCAGCAGGTTGACCTGAATTCAGTTTGGGCACATCATGCAGTAATATCTCATAGAAGTAACCTGAGCCCTGTGAAGCTCTTTGCCAACATCTTCATAGAAAACCTCAAGGGCTCTGCTCCTGAAGACCTTGATGTTAATGCAGCAGGAGAAGGGATGTGATCCATCAACACCGCCTTACTATCCCATCAATCACCATTAAGACTCCCATCACTGCCAGCATCAGTAACCGTTAATTCTGATAACATCTCCGCTCTGCATGGAGCTCCTGAGAGCTCCTGTATCCTGTAGACACTCTTACATTGTGGAGGTACGTCCACACTACTCAGGCCGATACTGTTTCTCTGTCCAGTCAGTGGCATTTACAGTCCATGAAATGTTCACGGCTGTCCGATTTGAGTTCTCTCTTACCTTCACAGGAGGAGGCTGCCTCTTCACCTGGGCATAAAGAGAGAAGGGGTGAGGGAAAAAGAGAGAGAGAGACAAAGAAGAAAGTGTAAGTAGCATGTATGCACCCTGCACAAGAACCTTCACAAGGGATAACAAACATGATGAATAAAGTCATGTGGATGACATGATTCCTCTTTAAGAGTATTTGGGTATCGGACACATGCTTTGCCTCTCTCAGGCAGTGTTGGCTGCAAACTATGGTGGTGCAGCACGGAAAATAATCAACCCCTCTCAACCAATCAGACTCAAGGTTCTAATGACGCTGGGGTATAAAGAAACAACAGGAACACCGCTCAAAGAAAAACACTTCAAAGAATTTTCAGAGAGGCAGCTGCCTTTGAGTTCTGTATAGAAGAAAAACCCTGAATAAAGCACAAGGGTCTCTCTCTCTCTCTGTGTGTGTTTGTGTGTGTGTTTAATGTGTATGGTGTGTGTGTGTGGGGGGGGGGGGTTTGGTTGGGGAAGGGGAGAGCCTCCACCTCAAGAGTCAGCTCTGCAGGACGTGTTTCATCTTTATCAATTCAATCTCACCAAGGAAGAACTGAAATGAGTTCCACTTTCCCCAGACCCACAGAAGAAAGAGACTGGGGCAGGGGGTAGAGATGGCAGTGGAGACAGGCACTGAAAGAGAAGGAGGCTGAGGCCCAGGTGGTGCATCCATAATCAGTCAGAGGAAAGGAAAAGTCAATTCAATTGTCTGCAGGCAGCATTTCCTTTCCCCCCAAAAAGGAACAGACTGCAGAGAGGTGAGAAGGGGTGCATTTGTGAGTCATTCTCAATCCGTGTGTGTGTGGTTGTGTGTGTGTGTGTGTGTGTGTGTGTGTGTGTGTGTGTGTGTGTGTGTGTGTGTGTGTACTGCACAGGTGCTAATTCAGTTCCACCCCACCACACACACACACACACACACACACACACACACACACACACACACACAGAATAATCCCCTTTCATATCAGCAGGATTTGTGTCCTTTGTGAAAAGAGCATCTCCTTGGCTAACCTAATGCAAGTCAGTCTGGATGACATGAGCCAGAGCAGCAGAGGACACATGAACACACACGCACACACGCACACACACACACACACACACACACACACACACACACACACACACACACACACACACACACACACACACACACACACACACACACACACACGTATGCACTCACCAGGGAGGAATTTGGCTTCTTCATTTCCCAGAGCGTTCCAGGGCAAAGAGGAGAGAGCAGATAAAACAAACAGTGGTATGAGCCCAACTGAGCCCTATCAGATGATGCAGTGTGTATGTGTGCTGAGAATTTAGATGTAATCACTGTATAAGGCATCTCATGTGTATAACACATTTACATAAGTATATCAGCTAGCTATCGTTGCAATTTCAGTGCAGTTATCCAGTCGAAATGGCTGTTGTAACTGCACAGGATAGAACAACAAACAATGGGACTAATTGTACATAAAACAAGGATAGTCGTGAGGGTGATTTGATTACAGGGCTCTATATTTACACAAGATAACATTTCCAGATGAGGTCTGTGAGTAATGCATCCAGTAGGCAAGAACCCATTCTGTGATACATGGACTACAGCAGTGTGTGAGTGCATGTATACATGTGTGTGCCTACATCTGTCCATGTGTGTAAAGAGTGTGTAAGTGTGTATGAGTGTGTGTGTGTGTGTGTGTGTGTGTGTGTGTGTGTCTGCAACCAAGTACTAGCCCTTAGTTGCAAATATCAGTGCGCTAGGCTACAAATGTGGGTTGGTGATTCTGATATTTGGCAACCTTGGAAATGTTCAGAAACTGAGAGTTACCAGCCTCAGATTGGCAGGCCTACCGAGGAAAAGAGCCAGACAGCTGCTCAAAATTGTGCTCCATCTCAGCTGTAACTAGAAGCCTTGTGGTGCAGGCAATGTTTTCTGAACCCTTAAGTGTCAAAGACTATATACTATGTCTGTAAATATTTAAATCCCTTATGTTGGAAATATTGGTGGATTCAAATAAAGAATTAAAATGTGTGTGTGAATACAAAAGTGTGTGCAAATGTAAATGTGCAAGGCTAAGGGTGCAGGTGAATGTATGTGTGCGTATGTGTGTGAATGTGTGTGTGTGTGTGTGTGTGTGTGTGTGTGTGTGTGTATGTGTATATGTGTGTGTGTGTGTGTAAAATCACCCTGCGTGCTGCAGCCATCCTCCACTCTCCACACGTTGACACTCTTGTCCATGGAGCCGGTGGCCATGAGCGGCGCCGTGGGGGAGAACACACATGCCGTCACGTACCTGCACCAGAGCAAGGGATCATGGGACAGGTCATGAAGGGTGGCAACACGACAGCAGAAGGTGAGTCACATGGTTTGTGCATCAAAGGGGGAGGGTCTATTCCATATACCTTTTTTTATTCTACCTTTTCACTGTATCTGTCCGTCTTTCCATGTTCTACTAATCGGCACTGTGGTTAGGTAGAAACGTATCGGAGCAGAGCTAATTGTGTCCTACAGCAGCTGATTGTGATTAGAAGACCATTAGAGCCTGTGGTAGAGGAGTAGGAGGAGAGGAGTAGTAGAGGAGGAGGAGGAGAGGTGGAGTAGAGGTGGAGTAGAGGAGTAGTGGAGGAGAGGAGTAGGAGGAGAGGTGGAGTGGAGGAGTAGGAGGAGAGGAGTAGTGGAGGAGTAGGAGGAGAGGAATAGGAGGAGAGGAGTAGTGGAGGAGTAGGAGGAGAGGTGGAGTAGAGGAGTAGGAGGAGAGGAGTAGTGGAGGAGTAGGAGGAGAGGAGTAGGAGGAGAGGTGGAGTGGAGGAGGAGTAGGAGGAGAGGAGTAGGAGGAGAGGTGGAGTAGAGAGGTGGAGGAGGGGAAGGAGTGGAGGAGGGAGAGGGGAGTGTAGAGTAGGAGGATGGTGGAGTAGAGAGTAGGGAGGAGAGGTGAAGGAGGAGGTGGAGTAGAGGAGTAGGAGGAGAGGTGGAGGAGGAGAGGTGGAGTAGAGGAGTAGGAGGAGAGGTGGAGTAGAGGAGGAGTAGGAGGAGAGGTGGAGTAGAGGAGTAGGAGGAGAGGTGGAGTGTAGGAGTAGGAGAGAGGTGGAGTGGAGGAGTAGGAGGAGTAGGAGGAGAGGTGGAGTAGCTCACCTCTCGTGCTGGCTCAGCGTGTACAACAGGGTGCCCTGGCTCTGTGGAGAAACAAACATGCATGACAAGGAGAACTCAACAAGCGGAGGTTTAAGATTTGAAACCTGTCAGTATCAGTCCTTTAATTAGCGGTAGGTAGTCTCAGGTCTTGGAGGAAGATCTGTGGCCAGTCAGCTTTTTGGCCAGAATCTTTCCTGATACGGATTCACCTCTACTGTCACTGATACATATTTCTATTGCTATTTCTATTGCTTCAAAGATCCACAAAACTAACCATCAATGTATCAAGCCATGCTATGTCCCAGCCAATGATTGCTGCAATATATACAACCAGATGCATAACATATGGAATAGAAACATACAGACAAAGCACTTACAGCCTCATACACAATGACAGTCTTATCAACAGACCTGTAGAGAGGAAATGCAAAATGTTAATTATTATCCAAACTTTGCCACACAGTAATAATAACACAACAGGCATCTACATTCAGTAGGAGCCAAGATAGCTGTAACTGTGGACTACAAACACCATCTAGTGGCTATACAGTGAATGTGCAGCATACTGCTAGTACTTTAAAAGTGAATAACATGAAATGTATGCCAATACTGTAAATATATGCAGGTGAGATACAGTGACAGTTGGGAATGGCAGAGAGAAGAGATCAGAGTCTACAATTTGTTGTTGCTGAGTGACAAAGTTTGACTGACTGTCAGTGTGTTTGTGTGTGTTTGTGTGTGTAAGTGCGTGTATATATATTTGTGTGTGTGTGTGTGTGTGTATATGTGTATGTATATTTATGTGTGTGTGTGTGTGTATATGTGTGTGTGTGTGTCTGTTTGTGTGTGTCTGTTTGTGTGTCTGTGTATATATATATATATACAGTATGTGTGTATGTGTGTGTGTGTGTGTGTGTGTGTGTGTGTGTGTGTGTGTGTGTCCACTGACCCAGACACCAGCATCTGTCCGTCTGCTGAGAAACTGCAGGAGAGCACGGGAGCAGTGTGACCAGTGAGAGTGTGCAGCAGCTGCATCTTACAGCCTGTCAACACATCAACACACATCACCAGTCAACACATAAACACATAAACACATAAACATATAAAGTCAACAAGCAACACAGCTGTGTATCACATTCAGTTACACACACTCAGAAAACAACACAAATCATTTCAGTGCGTAGACCCTGCTTTGACATACATTAGAGACAGATTAAATAAAAAGAGAAAGATGAAAGTGTGTATTAAGCAATGTATAATTTTTTGTTTTTCATCTCAGACTGTGTAAATCATCTTCTAAGGAGGGCTGGCACTGCACCTGTGGATGGAATGTAAGAGATGGTCCAGACTTTCAGGAGGCTGTCCTGACCACAGGAGGCCAGGCGGAACTGGATCACATCAGCATCAGTCACTGGGGAAGACAGAGGGAAGAGCACCCAGGAGATAAATAAATATCACTTTTTTAGGGCATCATTTCATTCATCTTTTATACCAGATAATTGTCATTATGGTGTCCTCATCCTCATCATTATCCTCATGGTACATAAATGTGCGATAACTCATGAAGTACTTCAGGAGTCTGTTCAGGATATCTAATGGTTAAAGGGGTCCACTGAGTGCTCTCTGTGTGCAGGTCTGGCATGAAAACCTGACCCAAAGGACAAACTAAGGCAAAGAGTGAATGTAAGAAAGGAAGCTATAAATGGGGACGGAAGAAGAAGAAGGGTGGAGAGAGAGAGAGATGACACTCCTTTAATAAACCAGATGCCCACACTTTCACATTAATGTGCCATTAAAACATATGCAACATTCAACGTCTTGGAGAGAGAGAGAGAGAGACAGAGAGAGGGATAGATAGATAGAGGAAGAGATAAAGTCTTGTGCACAGAAAGTCAAACCTCTGACAAGAGCCTCTATATTATACCGCAGCTAAAAATAAGATGGCTGAATTCCTCCTGCCTGGCTGCCTATTTATGGCCAGCATTTTTCTCTCCTTTCATTTTTCAGTAGACTCCTGGCTGAACTCAGCAGGCCCAATCCAGGCCTCATTAATATCCCCTACTGCAGAAAGGTAATGCATACTGGCTCCCTCCATCAGTGACCTATCCGGACCTCAATGTCTCAGAACACCATTTACTGAAAAAGCAAACGGACCAGAGTTTGAGGACTCTTATCTGAATACAGGAATGTCAGCGGAATAATAAATATCCACTTATTTATTTTGTTGGTACACAGAGGCCAGGACAGAACATTCTGGACCACTTCTGAGGAGAGTCTGGTAGTTGAAGAAACTATGTACTTCAGCAAAATATCTCTTTCAAGCAAACCAGCTCCAATAACTATATTACAGATCGTCCTGCTTTGTAACATACTACCCTTACCAATGTGTATACATGAAAAGAGTATAAATTCTACAGTTAACAGCTGCACGCCCTAAATCATAGTATAGGTTTCCTGAAGCATTTTTACATTTACATTTAGTCATTTAGCAGACGCTTTTATCCAAAGCGACGTACAAGGGAGAGAAGTAAAGCAAAGTGTTGATTGGCTGGAATTGTTTATGGCTCGGTTCAGCGCACACACTGAACACACACCTTAAGAACCTTGAGGAGCAATTTGCTGAATTTGACAAAAAATTCTATTGGATTAGAATGGCAGGCTGCACCGTTAAGATGCATTTCAACACAACCAAAATTAGTGACAAGACTAAGTAACAAAGTCAAGGTCAAGCTAGAATCCAACATGAACCCCAACTTCACTGATGAAGTTGAGGTCTATGGTGATTTTTTGAATCCGTGTGACATCTGTACCTTTGTGCATCTGCGGGGCGAACTGGCAGCAGGTGACCCCAAGGTCGTGGGCGTCCTTCTCGGCGTGGAGCGGCTTCAGCTCCAGGTTCCACACCCTCAGGTCTCCATACGTGGAGCCGCTGACAAACAGCTGACCACATGGGCTGAAGGAGCAGGCCACCATAGTGGTGTCAGGCACTCCACCTGTCCTATTTAGATTGGAAGAAATAACAACACACATCTAATAATCCAATCTGACAGTGTATGTGTGTGTGTACCAATAATCAACACTTCACTAGTATGTAACAGTATGTGAGGTTATTTTTCACTGGGACACATTTTCGTTCGTATCCACTTACAAGTTGTCTCGTTGTTTTTGTGACAATGACAATAAAGTACTGGTACTTTAGACTTGAACTTGAACTTTGAAGTTGCATTACGCAGTCCGCAGAGCACAGTCAGCAGAACATACACTGCATCAATTGAGCACCAACACATTTCTCTAGTATCTTACAGCACTTTTCCTGACTACGGTTTGGACAGACCTCAGCAATGATCTGGATGTGAAATCCCACAGCGCCAGCGTGCCATCGGACGCTCCGGACACCAGGTGAACAGAGTCGGGTGCGAAGGCGCACACCCTGACAGGGCTTCTACCGGGATGTTCCAAAACGGCCTCTATTTCGCCGCTGTCCATCACCCAAATCACCGTGGTAGCGTCCGTGGAGCAGGAAGCCAGGTACTGTCCGCAGGGACTGAAGCAACAGCAATGCACCACGTAGCCATGGCCCGACAAAGGAGAGAAGGGGAGCTCGCTGAAGTCTCTGGTGGAATAAACACGGACGGTCTTGTCTGCTGAACAAGTAGCCAGCAAGTTGGCGGAAAATGCGCACCAGTTCACATCATCTCGATGGTCTTGTAAAGTGCATATAAGCGACACCATTGCTGTAAGACGTTCTTCCTTGACACCTGCGTTAGCGAAAGTCTCGTTACAGTTCTTGTTATTGTTGTTTTCTAGCTGTAGCCTAAACAGCAAGTGCCACCACCGCTACATAAAGAAAGAAGCAACTACGTTAACATTAAGCAAACATTGACTTGAAATTATTTGTATGGTCTTAAAAGTTATTTCAGTAGTTATCAGCCGCGATTAAAGTCCTCGCCATAGCCATTTCTTACCTCGTCCTGTCACTTCCTGTTTCAGGGAGAGTCATGTGATATCCCTGAGGACCACGTGGATATGTTTACTACCGCATCTCAGTGGGTGTTTCACAATATATCAAATACGAGCAATATTTAAAAGGGTTGAGAGATTTATTATGAGGTCTGAACAAAACGTTGCACACATTTAAGCGTCAGGGTGAAGCTGCTTCCTATCTGCAAAAAGTAAAGTTTTTTCATAGCGGGTTTCGGAGCCTTCCATGATGAGAAATTGATCATCTAATTAATAATTTCCCCCTATTTGACAGTGGATGATGCAATGCACACCCTATGATTAGCCTATTGGTGCCACCTAAATGGATAACATATCACAGGTTACCAACATGCATGCATGTGTCCATAAACTCACTCAAAGAGTAAGACCCCAGGTGACCTCAGACATTTTTATATTTCACTGCTTTCCTAATATATGCCATTTCTCTAGAAGATGCAGAATTTAAATTCAAGTTTATTTCTTCATAGTTTGACATCCATAAACAGCCCTCCACATCATCATGCCTTTAAAATGCCAGAAATTATAACACCAGTCATAGGGAAAACTTTGAAGGTTATATAATGCATTCACACTGCCAATCGATCATGATAATCAATCACGGTCATCATCGTCTGCATCATCAACATCCTCATCGTCCTCCTCTTCTTCTTCATAATATTCATCCCCATCATCACCCTCACGGCCGGCTTCATCATCGTCATCCTCTGTGTTGATCTTCCCGGACAGCACATCCTCTATCCAGTCCTCCAAGGCCTCCGCAGACGGTAGAGCTTCATCACTGGCAATGTCCAACCAAACACTGTCCGCCTAAAATGGCAGGAATGTCAAAATATGTATCCACAACCAAGTCATAGTAATTTTGATATGAAAATTATTTGTTAGAGTTCTCTAACAGATCACAATTTCTAAAATCCCGAACTGAAGTATTGCCATAAAAAAAAAAACATGTTAAAGGCACAGGGATTAAGGGCCTCACATCGGTCACGTTCACCACTCCAATCTGTGGTCTGAACAGGTCCACTTTGAAGGTCTGCTCCCAATATGTGGTCAGCTGTGTGAAAGGGAAATATATTAGGTTCACACAATTTACTTACATTGTACACACCACACAATTTAGGAGGCTACCTCCAACAAAGCAAGACTCTCAGGAAAAAAGGCATTTCAGGAGTGCAATTCCTAGTGGACACCACTCCCTCAGTAAGCTGTGCAAATACATTCTGATGGTCAAACATGGTTACCCTTCTATGACGTTTCCTGCCTGGTTAAGGCAGCTCCTACAGCTCTAAAGACAATTTATGTACTCTAACCCAATGTGGCGTATATCAGCTTCATCATCAGTGTTCAGTGTTGTGGAATCTTACTAGAGGAAAGTCATCAGGGTCAATCCATACAATGCTCAGGTCAGGGTTATTGGTGTTGTCTCTTGCTACCTCCTTCAGGATCTCCAGGAACTCGTAGCCATCTTAGAGGTGACACACAGTGACTTGTCACAAGTTGATACCCACAGTTAAACATACAAATAAATAATCAATAAATACAGTATATTTTTAGAACTATCGGCCAACCAGGATCCTCTTCCTCTGCAAAGGCAACTATGTGTATCCCGTCCATGTCATCCTCCTGTTATAGAGACAGAAGGCAGAATTCTGTTGAAAATATCTCCCTGCTACAGAATTTAGCATTAGCAGATGATCCCATATCCAATAGTCGTTATTTAGTCCTTGTTAATGTTATCTTATTACATTTTTTACAGACTGTAAGATTGCAAGTCAGATAACATCTAGGCATTCAATGTCAATTGAATCATGTACAGTTATTTTATTTCTTTATTTTAATGCTAATGAAACTCTAACATTTAATAGTCTTAATAGTTTTCTTACCCATGTCTCAAACATGTCCTCAGAGCGCAACTTTCTCAGAGTTGGCCTTTAGAAAACGAAGAAATGTCTTTATTTCAAGAATGAGGACATATGGATACTTCTTATACTTGTATAAATGAGATAACTACTGGCTTCATCTCACTGGGATGTGTCAGTTACACGTATACCTTCTGTGTGTATTAACAAAGTCTACAATCTCAGCCTCAGAGTTGGGTTTTCCAGGGATAGTGACTGGCTCCTCCATAAAGGGCTCATAAAAGTCAACCTCATTCATCTTTAGAGTCAGATGCTTTGCAACCTGCAACATATAGATAAACACAGAATATTAACGTCCTGAATAGTAAGATAACGCATGACAATCCAAAGTACATTCAGATACCTCTCTAAACACCAACTTCACCTTAGTCAATGGCATGGTGGGACAAGATAAACGTACCGCTTTATCAAAAGTGGCAAAGAACTTGATATAGGGCTGAAACTGCTCAGCCGCCTCCAGAAAGGCTTTGTAATCTGAAAGAGAGAGAGAGAGAGAGAGAGAAAGAGAGAGAGGGAGAAGCACTTAAAATTATAATATACGAATAATATTTTTGAGAAAGCTCCACCAGTAATACAAGCACAAAACAGCACTTTTTGAGAACCAGGTTTAATTGCTCTTGCGGACTGAGTAGCGAGTGCTATTTTAGGACAGTGCTGTTGTTCAGGGACTTATCTTTGCATAGACTGAGCACTTACTCAAGGGGAACATCATAGGGATTCAATGGCCCAATCTGTATTTTTACTCTATCCGTCCGAATTTCATGAATTATTACACAGGACCAAATAGATATGGAAAACATTCCCCTGTGCATTGGAATGTGGGTTGAATGAAAATGTAGGATTGTGCCATGTATAGCCTTTTTTCACTCTGGCAGGGGGACTGCTAATGGAAACTAGCCTTTTGGCTATAATTGGGTGCATTTACATTTTAATGTTCATGAATGTACACTGTCCCTCTTGATCAAAAAAATACATTGATTGATTGATAACTGTAGCACAGCCCTAATAATACTTTGTTATCTCCAATAATTGTCCTATTGTTCCACAGCACTTACCCTCACCTGCTACAGAATTTAGCATTAGCGGATGATCCTATATCCTGTGGTTGTTGTTTAGTCCTTGTTAATGTTATCTTATGAAATCGTTTAGTAAGATTGCAAGTTAAAGAATATATAGTCACTCAATGTCAATTTAATCATGTAAAGTTATTTTATTTATTTTTATTTTAAAGTATTATTAATACTTTGTTATCTCCCTATTATTGTCCTATTGTCCCCACCCCACCCCCCTCCCATGCCTTGCAATGGACACTTTGCTTTGGTTGTAAGGAGGTGGGTGCAAAGGGAGGACCTACGCTCTGACTCTTCCCCCTTGAAGTAGCCAATGAGGCGGGTTTGGCCCTCCATGCGCTCGAAGGCACGCTGCTCCCGGGAGTTACTGATGAGCTCCACTGGGTCCTCAAGGAGCTACAGGCCGGCAGCAACACAACAAACAGCAGCAATTAGACCAAAGATAATGAGACAACCAGCAATGGGACAACACACGGGCACAGGGTGTGGATTTAAAACGAATGGAGAATTACAGATGTAGAACCTCAATTAGACATAGACTGGGCCTGAGAAACTAGTAGCAATAATTATGTATTATGGCCAACAGAGGACAGTAAAAACCCTTTAATTTACTACAGTCTAACTGTGCTGATTGATGTTTGTTAAGTATCATCATATAATTTTGAGGATAGAGTGAAGAGTAAAGAAATGTACATCAATCAGTTCTTTTAATCTGTAAAACTCCCAGAGTGGACAGCTGCATGGTGCATTTTTCTCTGCCTAGTTGATAGGTTTCAACACCTATTTTAAAGCAGATTGTGAGATTAAAAGAGAATAAAATACTAAAACCTAATTTGCGCATACACATAACACCCTTCTGCATGATGTCTTAATCACACTCACATCCAGCAGAAACTCCACCAGAGTATCAGCCGAGAGTTCTCCATCAAACTCAATCAGGCGATCCTCTTTAAATGTGTAGATGCTTCCTTCTTCTTCCAGTCCTGAAGCCCCACACAGCAATATAAAGAGAAAAGAAATTGAATAAATACGATCATTTGTCTTTTCAGAATTATGAAGTGTAGTGAAGCATTACCTAGTTTTCTGGCCACTTTGGCATCCTTGCGGGAGTCAACCATCCCAAACCCAATATCTCTGTCCTCCAGAACCTGGGCAGCTAGCTGGGAGGTGAGAACAGAGATATGTCAAGACAGAGGAAGAGAGAGAGAGAGAGAGAGGAAGAGAGAGAGAGAGGAAGAGAGAGAGAGAGCATAGCTAGATTATTTGAACTACCCATTACAAAAATTGACCCAGCCTCCCAAATCTCCACCAGGTCACAGTGATGAGACATGCATGGACAACACAGAATCACAATGAGGAAGATAAACAGAGTTAAATACATGACCCAGTTATTCAGATTATTCAGTACCAACACAATCATCAGAGCTGACACTGACTAGATGCCCTAGTTTTAGAGCTGCTACGTCCATTAAAAGCAATCAGATCAGACTTCTAGGTTACACCAATATTCTCTCTGATCGCTTCTGCCCAAATCTACAAGCATAACATATTGTCCTGAGTTTCACAAGGCTATGGGAAGATGTGTGTCGCCTGTCCTAAAAGGCTTACAATGTCTTCATACATCATCATACATTAAACTGTAGGTAAGAATAGACAGATAGAGTATACTCACAGCCTAACCTATCTACTAAAAAGTTAACTTTCTTGAAACCTTACACTACGAATTACTGTTGAAGTCTACATGATCAAGAAAACACCATAGTATTTTTAAGACCTCTATCAAGCCTCTATGCTTCCATTTCAAAAATCTTTATTCTTGAGTTGTTCCTCTCCATCAAGCATACCATTACCAGTTCAAGCTCAGAACTGAAACCATGGTGCAATAATGAGGGTTTTGATCCCCCCCACCCCCCTATTTAAGACTTCAACCCTCCCAAAGAAGGTAAAAGCAACTGGGGGGGGGGGGGGGCTCTTCCCATGCATCTAATCTCCCCTGTCTCACCTCCAGTACCATCTCCGTCATGTGGAACTGCTTCTGGAGGCCCTTATCAGCGGACAGCGGCTCGTGGTAAAGCACGCACAGCATGTCATGCTTCTTCAGGGCCTTCTTGTAGTTCCGCTTGTTGATGTTGAGCACGCGGTCCTTCCCATCAAAGCTGGGGAACTCCAGGCCTCCTTTCCCGGCGCAGAAAGAGCCGAGGCCCATGCAAGCAATGGAGATCATCCACAAAGACAGCATGCTTCTCCAGGGCCAGAGATCCAACTACGGAGATCTCGCTTTCTATTGCCTTTTATAGACGAACACAGCGAGAGTCCACTTCACTATTTGCTTCAGAGATTTTAGAGCTGATCACCGTCCTTCCACGCATTGACGTTTAGATGGTCAAGCAACACTATTCCTTTTTTTCCTTGTCTTTCACTTTCCCTCGCCTTCTCCAAGTTCCTCTCTCGACTGAGAACAACTGAGTGTTGGATCAAAAGTGTGATGATCTGAATCGGAGACTGTGCGCCCACCCACCCTTCTTTTCCCATGCCATTTCGCTTTAAGGCTAAAAATACTGAACGTGCCACTGAAGAATATAGGCCAGATAATTACAGAAATCAGCAGGGATTTACACCATCACTCCATCAACTTTGGACAAAATGAATTATCTCTGAGGGAGAGACAGAGAGATTTTAGGGCAAGCTAACACTTGTGTTATTTGACACCTTGCATAGTTGATATCCTGAAAAAGACAGGTGAAAGTGAACAGAGCCCTAATATAGCAGCTTTATCAATCCATATCAATTCTATAGAAATTGCTATTGTATTCATATGTCTTACCTGATATTTCAATAGTTTCTCTGGACATTTCTAGAAAATGCAGTATTTGTAAATGAGCTTTCAGGCTGTTTGTACATGTGGTTATAAGAAACAAGTTCACACTCCTACAGGTGGCCATTGGGAAAGGTAGTCCTGTCAGTATCACGTACTCTATGATGAAACTGTTCATTTGGTTTGATGCCCATTTAAATCCTTTGAGCAAAATCATGACAGCCAGCTAGGAAACGGATCAGGATACAAAAATGAAAGAGCACGGGGAAATGTATAAAATGTCATGTTTTATTATACAGAAAAGCACAGTGATTCTAATCTAGAAATAAACTGCAACTCAATAGTTAGAAAAGTGGTTTAAATAAAAAAAATACAAAAAGTATGCTGCCCTGCACTGTCAAAATGGAGATTTAGATTTGATATCTCCCTTCTCTCACTACTTGGCTTACATCATGATATTACGTTACCAATATACAGATAGAACAAGCCAGTGATTACAAACAAATACCATAGTCAAGGCCGAGTGTTGTGTGGCACCACCTATAAATACGTATTTAAAAAAATAAGTAAAGTACACCAAGGTTGTTCTCAGAGGACATTCAGCACCACAGCGACCGAGTACCAATGTGGTCCATACAGGTCTTTACACATAGAGAATTTGAATAATATTATCTGGGAGGCATCTGTGAAACTCATGGGCTGTAATGGTGGCAATAGACATGTGGGAAGTATTATGTACCTCTTCCCCACCTTGTCCATGCTGCCGTTGCTGCATTAGATCAGAGCACATAAGGTAGTCTCTCTTGGCACTTCAGAGCTGGACAGAACTGTGTCAAGAGGTTGTGCGCTGGTGGCTGATGACTGCAATGAAGAGAACCTCTGATTGTGCTCTACAATTACAGCCTCAGCACAGCAACCGCTATCATTATGAGTCTCTATGATTACAATGCTATATTCAAAAAAACTAAAAGCCTGTGCCCACTCACTTCGTAGGTGCTGGGTGGTTAAATGTTCTAATATAGATATATAATGTCCACCACGTACTAATAGGACTTCACTAATGTTAATTTAAACAGATTCATCCCAGATTCACTGATGTTTAGGAGAATTGTGAATACACACCAAAGTAAGATGGACATTTTATATCTTTAGTATTATTTTCTTATCAATAACACCAGTGCACAAAATGGCAGTAAAACTCATGCTACCATGAAAAGGTCTCTGCCCATGTAAGTGTTCGGCTGTTGGTCTGAAGGCAAAGCACTGGGAGGATTGAAGGCATAAATGCCATTACAAACCATAGAAAAGGTTAATAAAAAAAGCAGCATTTCTTGTTCATGTGGGTATGCACCTTGCTGCCATGCTAACTGCCAGTGACTAATGTTCTTACAACAGCAATCTCCATTGGCAGAGAATATGTTTAACGTAACGCTGAGTCCACATATTCTTCTATTAAGACTTGTAGTTCATTATTCAAAAATCACAAGAACTGTAAAATTCTTTTGTTGTCGGAAAAACATTCATGTTCACTTCCTGAAAGGAGAAGTGAAGCTCTAGTGCAGGTCGTTGCTGTATACAAACGGCTTCTTCTCAATGGGACTTAAATCTTAGTTACCGCAATCTCAATTACTATATGACCTCCTACAAATCTACACAAAGCTTCACTAATGTATTATTTCAATATCTAGATAAAAGTAGCAGTACTATTTCAACAAAGCCGGCCACCAGAATTATCACCCAAAAAAAACTGTGTTGCTCTTACAGGACGGGTTATTGGATGGGATCAAATGTTTTGACTGCCTCCGAACCTGCATAAAAAAACGTGTTGTTTGAAGCTAAGCACACGATCTGCAACACGCCATAAGCTGCCCTGGTGAAATACAGAGGAGGAAGAGAGGGTATGAGCAGCGGAAAGGATAGGAAAAGAATGGAGGGTCCTCCAGGTCAGAGTTCGGAGTGGCCGGGCCGGTAGGTGATCTGATTGTAGTTGGGTCGTCTGGCAGGGCGGTACTGGAGCAGTCGGGCGAACTGGGTGAGCAGTTTCTCCCAGTAGCAGGAGATGTCCTTCATCCTCAGGTGATCCAGGATGAAGCGCTCACCTCTAGGGGGAGACAGAGAGGGAGAGAATGGTATATCTGATCCATTTGATAACACTTGAGCTCAGGTTTTCTAAAGCAGGTTTTCTTAAAAACACTTTACTTTACCTCTTGGCAATCCTCTCAGCCACATCCTCATTCTCCTTCACAAACTGCAACAGGTCCCTAGAAGATCGGAGAAAATAACAGCTGACTGAAAGGACATGAGATGGGAATGAGTTGCAGTTGGCTCAAGAGAGAGATCAACCGGTCCGTCAGATTTTAAAGTTCAGTTTCCTCCCTACGTTTGCTGGTGTAAAGGTAAACATCATTTGTTGTTGTAGCGAGTGTTTTGTATCAGTTTCAGGAAATTAAACATTGATAGCTATAGTGACATAAATCACTACTAAATACATTTTATGTAAATACATTTATGTAAATACTAAATACATTTATTTCACAAATTAGTCATAAAATGCATTAAAAGTAATATGCTGCTCTTGGTAGTAGAGTGACACATCTCTTAATCAACCTGTTGAATTGCCATTCTTGTGAAGAACTTGTTCAGTGGAATGATCACCTCAGTAACAGCAACAACAACAACATTAACAACATGACTGAGAAGACATCAGAGAGGGGTTACCTCACGTCGGACAGGTCCTGCTTGACAGGGATGTAGTGAACCCACGGGTGGAGCTGCGGGTAAAAGAACTCCAACCACTCCTCCCCGACATGGAAAACCAGCGAGCCGCACAGGAAAAGGTGCTTCAGCCTGAAGCTGGCGGCCACACCCCGGAAATTAAAGAGGTACCTGCACAACCAACACTGTGTCATTCACTTTCTACACACTATGGGAACACTCTATGGCAAAGCGATCTCTACTACATCTCTGGTATTTTATATTTAGTAGTAGCTTCTTGAGAAAATAGCAGTGTTTAAAAGTTCAGTTGCAAGGCCTCATGCAGGCTATTATATGTGAACTATTTCAAATTAGCTTGTTCCACAAATTAGCACCAATGGATTAAATACACATGCAAACTCTCCATTGTATGAATACTCTAATATTAAACACATATGGGTTAAGTTCCATTTATAATTATAGTGACATTAACAAGAATCAAATTTAATTAATAAAAGAACAATTCTTCTGGCAGAGAATATTTAGAATAAGTAAGGAGTCTCACTTGTATTCACAATGGTCAACCAGGGAAATCTCTTTCGCAGGGGGTTTCCCAAGAGTATCCTGGGTAAGAACAGAATACAATTTCATTTATTTTGTTAAGTCAGGAAAGTGTCAGTACTCGCCGTACCATGTGTCCATAGATAAGTAGGGACATAGCATTCAGTTCATTTTCAGATTACACTCTTCAGATAAAAGAGATCTACTTTATCTGAGCTGCATTAGCATACCAACCCACACCGTCTTATACTGCATGAACAACTCAAATATACAAATGAAACATGGTGAAACCAACATCTGCATTACTATGTAGACACACATCAATGCAAATTACAGTGATAACATTACCACAGTAACTTTGTATGAATTCTGCAGCCGACTCTCTACTAACCTTCTCTGACCTCCAAGCCTGGTTCTTGGTGTACTCAGCATCTACGAGGTCTGGCTCCCCTCTGGAGAGCAGGATCAGAGGATCCCGCTCAGAGCTGGTTCTGTCAGAGGGGGTAGAGGATTTCTTTAACTTTGTGAACACACTCGGCGTGCATAGGTGCTTTCCCCGCTGTTTACATCAGGGACAAAGCTTGACTTGCAAAAGTGACCAAGACAAGGTGACAATGATGTTTCAATCAGTCTTCTGCCGTGTAAAGAGGACAGATTAAACAACAGGACATGGTAAAGAAGACAGATTAAACAACAGGACATGGTAAAAAGGACAGATTAAACAACAGGACATGGTAAAGCCAGTGACTGGAGACTCAGACTGACCTAGAGCCTCTGAAGAATCCCCTAGAGTGTTTCTTTCTCCATGGCCATTGTGCAGCTGATCTGAGGGAGCACAAAGCAACAATGCAGTTACGTACCAAAGGGAAGACATTATTGCACACACACTGGTTACACAGGGTTTCTCAAGGACTGAGTGTTTCTCAAGGACTGAGTGTTTCTTAAGGAAGACATTTTGATTTGATAAAAATGTTGATTTCTGAAGTTTGTGGGGAAAAAGTAAAACTACTGACTTGAGGTCCTAATGCTGTATTTAGGGATAAATGTGTCCCTAGCATTATATTAATTTACACACAAACACGCCTGAACAAAATGTGTCTTCATATATTTATTACATGAATTAATGTATAATATCTGTGTATATTTTACATGTGTGAATATTCTGTTTAATTTAGTTGTCATCTTACTTCTGCAGGTCATCCCTCATGAGATCCCATCGACCGAGTCCAGTGGGATAGATGGGCCACACAGCTGGGCCTCCCTCCCAGAAGGTCCAGGCAGGGTACATGATGTCCTGGTAGTCTGGTGTCTGCCCAACAAACAGAATTGGATGTTAAAACATTAGACAAACCTCTTCAGAAAATATAACTCAAATATCACAGCTCTTTTTTTGTTTGTTTAAATTATGCTCTTCCCCATATTACATTAAAATTGTACATTGTTAACTTTTTTTCTGTGCACAGTTTGCCGAGAGTGTGTCAGTATGTGTGTCTCTGTTTGTGTGTGTGTTAAGCATGAGCAAAAGGATAGTGTTAACCGGTATGTGTTTAGCTATCTCAATATCAATGTTAGCGTAAACAAACAAAACACAAAATAAAACAAGTCTTAGAGACAAAAAGTGTGTGTGTGTGTGTGTGTGTGTGTGTGTGTGTGTGTGTGTGAGAGAATGTGAGTGTGTACATGGCAACTCTGCTCACCTTGCTGAAGGACAGCACAGGGAGTGCAGGTTGGGCCCAGTGGGGCACCTGTGGGTAGTCGCGCACATTGATCACCATCTCCATATCGGGTAGACTGTCAATCACCTGCAGAATGAAGTGCTCGACCCCACTGCATCTAAAATCAGAAATGGTTTCCTTAAAGCATTCACTCATGTGCCTAGATGTATGCATATGTGCATCATTGCAAACCGAGTCAGCTTTGAGGTAAATGAAATGAATTAAAAGATTATCACACACACACACACACACACACACACACACACACACACTTTAACACCATGCTTTCTCAACATAAGCTATCCAGAGGAGTGACCACTTAATCTCATTTATTCACAGAGCCCCATTATTGGATTGCCATGAACTCCTTAAGCCAATGGCAGTGTAGAGCCAGTATACCACAGGCAACCAGCACCATTAATACATGTTACAGTCCAACACAGACACACCTGGCAGGGAACATGCAGCTCTGTTCTCTGTACAGCTTGTGGTCGATGATCTGGTAGTGCGTACCAACTCCTCGACGAACTGTGTCCATCATAAGAGACTCTGACACTCCTGAGCCAAATGGCTTCAGGTCTGCCTTTAGGACTCTGTCATTGACATCAACAGAAATACATAACATACACCCAGAGATTTGTAAAAGACGGACACTGAAAGTCTAGGTTCCATACTCATGCTTCTTGGATAATCAAATCATGACCTTAGCGTGTAATGCTGTGCTATACTATTTGATACAGAGGAGAATGCACAGACTTATTTGCTTTTACATGAAGAATTACAAGTACATTTCACCAAAACATCTCTTATGTGTTGGAAAGTCTCTAAGTACCCATGGTGGCAGCTGCAGTTGTGTTGACTGCATGGTGTGTAGTTTCGGACTGCCTCCTCGATCTGGTCTAGGTGCTTCTTCCACCGCTTGCCTGCAAATGAGACAGTCTGTAAATCGGATCTAAGATCAAGCTTGCTTAATTTTCTGTGAGGAGATCCATTTAAAAAACAAAATTAGATATCTGTTCTGTGATCAAAACTCATGACCATCAAGTGCTGAAATGCCTATCTCTCCATTTTGTACACTGTCTCTATTAAAGGAAAGGACGCGTGCTGAATGAAATAAAGGGTAACTTTCAGACGTGGTAGTGCACACAAGTTGTTCGGAAAGAAAAAAAGATAGGTAGTTGACGTTTGGGACTAGAAATGTGTGGTGTACAGGCTATCCCATGCGGTTTAGCTTGACATCTCACCACACAGAAGAGTTTAAAAACTTTGTCTACGTACTGCTACCAAGATAGGCACATTTAATCTATCCTTAGTTAAGCAAAAAGCTTATCGCATCCTTAGGTAGAAAGGTAGAAAGCTGATCAGTTTTCATATTAGATGTGACACGTGTCTTGTGATTATCTCTTCCGTCATACTAGTAGAACACACGTAAATCATCGAAAAGTCTTTATCACAAACATGACAGATAGCCCACTTTGCTCAGTAGTTGAGACTAGGACCTCCCGCAAACGTTAGCTGGCTAGCCCGCTAACTTTTATTTGTGATGAATGAAAAGTCGTTTACATTGAGACATAACAGCTCCATTGTAGTACTCTTGCATGCACATAACCATCCAACATAATTGGTTTTCTAAACATTCTCACCTTTGTCAGCCAAACTTCTCTCAACTCCATGTAGCAGAAAGCTGACAGTGAACAAGATCAGCAACCGCGGCTCCATTTCTTGTTGATCGAATAGTTGGGTCTGGAAGCACGTCGTCATACGTCGCTGTCGGTCATCTTCTAATTACGCCTTTTTCAGAGTCTGATTCGCTGTCGTGAACAGCATATGGATCTCGGATAAAGCATAGGCATAGGAAGACTTAGGAATCTTCCTATGTTTATCGCTGCGTTTTTGACTTCGGCAGACTGAGGGTCAGCATGAACAACCAGTCTCGGTGTCAGTACACAGCCTCAATCCACGGAAGTAAGAATGTACAAACATAGTAATACCAGATAATTACTAATGGGGGACGGGCTCTGGTAAAACACTGCCCCCAATCGGCTTGGGATGGGGAATATGAAATAATTTAGCTGGTTAGCTGACAGCCCCCTTTAATAAATCATTGCAGGTCACATAAATCCAGTGTTTTCTTCTTATCAGCCTACACTTTAGCATAAAATGATGGAGTGTAATACAAGGTTTTTAGTGCCACTGTTGCAGAAATCACATCAAATTCACATTTTTCTTAAATATTAAAACTATTTACTAGCACAAGAAAACACACATCATCTTTTGCCATGGAGGAGACTCTACAAAGCATCCTACCCAGATGTGATGCTAAGCCCAGACCACCATTGAAAATTCATCCAGCTAACAGTATGCATCCTTAAATGTCTGGCTCAGTTTCAGCTGAGACACAAACTGCGTTATCAAGCGTTTCTCCAGCTATAGGGTCTGATGGCAATGACCACTGGGTTTTCTTATATAGGCTATGAAGGCATTTCAGCGGTGGATTCTATCACACCGTCTGAGCACATAAATGCAGGCGGTAAATGCTGGGTTTCTCCCAGCTCTGCAGGGCCATCATGTTCTAACCCTAACTCAACAGTGGTGTCTTATATAATCAGACGGGGGCAACACACTCCCTCCCACTTCTACAAATGTCTCACTCTCTCCTGACCCTGAGTAGTTTACATCTGTTGTCAGTCAAGGCAACTCATATCCCAGGCTGTCTCAATCTGGGGGCAGATCTTCTCTCCACCAGGCGTCCTCTTGTGAGAGAGTGGCGACTTTACCCCCAGGTGGTGACACAGACTTGGGATCAGTTTGGTGGGGCCAACATTGACCCCTTTGCATAAAAAAAAACGAAGTGCCCGGTGAGGGCGCTACATACATCAATTTCACACACCCAAGAGTTCCAGTCATGTGACCAGCTCTTTGTCTGTTTTGCTGATCCAGCTCGTGGCAGGGTGCTGTCTAAACAGTAGCTCTCCCAATGGATTGTGGATGCTATCTCCCTGGCTTATAACAGCAAGGGCGTGCCTTTGCCTGAGGGTGTGCATGCTCATTCCACAAGGGGGGTGGCAGTATCCTGGGCATTGTTCAGGGGTGTGTCAGTGGAGGAAGTGTGCTCTGCCACATCCTCTCATACCTTTGTGAGCATCCTGCCATGTCTATGTGCGCTTCTACCGCCTCCTCCATCCTTTTTACTGAATCGATGGGGTGTAGATGTTCTGTTCAGCCTCATTTGCGCGGTCCGTGATTATAGGACCCATATTTTATGTGTACCAGGTGAATTCACTGAAACAGAACGTAAGGTTATGCATACAACCACTGTCCCCTGAAGGAGAGGAATGAGGTGCAACACTAGTTTGCCTCGCACAGCAGCTAATGCTCGGTGAAGAGACCATGTATCATCTGCCTTTTAGAGGTGTGACTAGAGGTGTCTTCTGCCAGACATGTGAGGGTGTGATATCCCATACTATCTGTGTTGTATCTTGTTCCTCTCCTTCAGGGAACAGTGGTAATATGCCTAACTGCTGAACAATTTGATTTGAGCTGCAACACAAATGAAATGCAGCCAGTGTGCATAAGGCCCAAGACTGCTATTTGCGAAAAAGCAAAAAAGTAAACACGTCTTACACATTTTCAATGGCATGGGATATTCTCTGCTTTTTCAGTGTAAGCAGCATGCAAGACTATTCATTCTATGAAAACAATTAAATGTTATGCTTCCTAACAGCTTATCTGCTGAGGTGTCTTGACTTTTCCATTTCTCTTCTCTGCTGTCTGAGCATTGTTGGTTTGGGTCACACCAATTTTCTTTCCATTCTTCCCCCCCCCCCCATCCTCCTCTGCTCAGGCCCTGAGGCCTATATCAAATCACCCCTAGCCTCCCCATCCTCACCTGCATCCACCAGCTGCTACAACCCCCATATTAGCCAATCTCTTATGAATCTTAACCTCCCACAAGAAATGTTTTCTGTGTGGAGTGGACCTAGAACAAATTGACTTGCTGTCGTATGCTAGAACATCATGTGACCAAGTGGACATGCAGTGACATGGAAAAAGGTCCTGTCAGTGGTAGGTAATGCTTTGTAGAATGCTGCACTGTCTGTTGCCTTTAATCATTATTAAAGTTTGTAAAATTAGCAAGTAATTACAGTGTACTTTTATGTAGGTTTGTGTGGGTATTTGATAAGACACTGGACAGTGTGTGAGTCAGTGTATTTGAGTCTCAGAGAGAGTGAGAGGTTTGCAGTCCATAGAAATAGTATTGTCAAAGTATTTACAGAAATTAAACATGAAATATTATAAATAAGAGTACCGGTACCTGCCAATTTATAATCATGTCACAAATAGAGTCCTTACAGTAGGGTCATCATTCATCTACACAATTTTGTCTTGCAACCTCTCTTAAACCTCTAGCAGTCACCTCAGCAGCTACCATGAAGGGTTTGGCAATGCCCTCTACAGGACGTTTTTGAAACAACAAAATCCTGAAACACTTCTCTAAAAACACAATCATACCCATATCACAGAACAAAACACTCGATGAATGTGGCTGCTTTTCACAAATACATATTCCATATTAATGTTGGTGATTCGTAGTACAGAATATACATACACCTCAAAGACAAAGATGAGTAGCAGTTCTGCACTGAATAAATAAGAAAGATTTTCTATGATAATGCTAAGATGAAAAAGAAATATTTGGAAGTCTTTTGTAAAAATGTGCAAAATAAGACCATCAGCACCTGACAACAAGGATGAAGTGTTACCACATGATCACATCAAAAAGGTTATTATTATCCCACACATTTTCCCTCCAGCTTACAATCAGTGGCGGTGCGAGTCAAGAAAAGTGTAAGGGAGTAATACAGGCCTGACTCAGGTGAGATTGAATTCTCCCCAGGTGAGTTACACTGAGACTGACCCACTTATCTGATCACTGGATAGGACATGAAGGTGAAGCAATACTCCTAGAACTATGAAACTATGAAATGTAACTAAGTAACCAGAGATGCATGTTTATTCAAATCTACAATACTATTCTGTCTCTACACCTGAACTTCACACCACACGCATTACAACACATCACACCTGAGCCTAGGGGTGGGCGATATGGCCAAAATCTTCTATCACGGTAAGTGTAATTTTATATCACGGTTACGGTATATACCACGGTTTATTATACGGCTCTTTAGAATGTTCAAAAAAGTTCTGTTGATCTGAATGGGCCACCCCAACGTTCGCAGGTCTGTAATTTCTTTATATTCAACGCTGAGAAAAAGTAATGGCCGCTGTCATTGGCAACGGGTTTTGTGCTTCTAATTCACATCTTTCATATCATTCCACAAGTAGTCCAGTCATTTAACGTAACGTAAAGTTGTAACTTGAAGTCAGCAAGTAATGGGTTGCTACGCAACACCTGAAACTTTAAAGTTCTATTTGCCTGAAGATCTATTTTTTGGGAAAAGCGGAAAAAATGAAACGGCAACAAAATCATTAAAGAGGTATTTTGGAGGAATGTCTTATATCGTTTTGGCAAGTAACCGTATAATAGCGGGATAATGTATAGTTCAGTGGCAACATGCAACTACTGTGGAAAAATATTTCAAAATAAGAGTCTCCCGCGTTTGAAACGGTATTGCCAAATCTCTACCGGTAGACACATTTCTACAGTTGCACGCTATATACCGTCATATCGCCCAACCCTACCTGAGCCTAACCCCAATGTAAATATGTTTTTACGAACTGAATAGAGCTAGCTTTCTCTTCAGACAAGCATGTTTATGTCGGCTGAAGTTGCTTGGAGCATTGAATTTCTTCAGACAGAATTTGCAAGTGTATGGTTTGAGTCCTGTGTGGATGTTCTGGTGCACCTTGAGGTTCTCGAGTCGAGAAAACCTCTTGCCGCACTGGTTGCACTGATGTGGTGCATATCCTGTGTGAATCTTCTGGTGAGATTTCAGGGTCTGCTCGGACAGGAGTCTCTTCCCACATAACAGGCAGGTGAATTTCTTCTCCTGCTCCGCTGTGATAGTCAAAGGCATGTTCAGTTGATTCCCAGAACCATCAGCCCTCATGTCTAAGGATACAGCACCTGAGAGACACATGTTGAACGCACTCACAGGCACAGATGGTTTTCTGCGCATTGGCCACTGCTTGTGCAGATGCGACTGATTCCTTGGTGAAGACACTGTCCAGTGTGTGAGGTGTGTATTCCCAAGTTCCACTTCCTCTGTCTGTACCTCTTCTTGCCCATCTCTACTACAGTCTCTGTGTTGCATGGGATTTAGTTGGGGTGCAGGGTATATACCAGCTGACATGTCACTGTTCCACGTGCTCAGCTTCTGCTGTTCGTGGTAATAGTCTATACTTTCATGCCCTCCATTTTCACCTACTTTGTCCTTGTTTACAGAACTGGAATGGCCATTCTCTGATTCAACCTTTGGGTCACAGTTGCTGTCACGGTAAATAAATTGCTCAGGAGGGGCCCATTCTGGTCCTGTCTGGGGGGACAGTAATGTGCTCAAATCCAGATTAGAATCAGGCAGGGTAATATCTGAACCAGCCATTCCTGTAAAGGAGGAATTAAGATAGCATTAAATAAATGTATGTCAATTAAAAGGAAGAAACAAGGGCTTTCTTTTCTTACACTAAATGACTGCTTCACTCTCATAACAAGCAGGCAATGTTACTCATAACCTTGTGAACGCTTTGTTATTTACTTGTCAATGTCTCTACTTGTTTGGTTCTTGAATGAAACTATGTGGTGGCAGTGGTTCTCTCAGTGAGAGTTGATTGTAGGATGTGACAGAGAGATTCAGCAGAAAGGGGAGTAGTGTGATAATGGTAAAATCCAGCATTCTGCTGCTCTTTACCCTCCTGTCCATTCTGCTCTTCTCTCTGAGAGAGTTCAGACTCTTCCACAACTTCCTGTTTGACAGACACGAAGTCCATCTTTGTACCCTGAGGAGGGAAGCACACGATCAAGCTTAACTTTGTGTTTAGGGGGGGGGGGGGTCCTTTAAAAAATATTCAGAGTGTGTGTGTATTTATGCCATACCATTTCTTTACTAGCATGTTTGGGTTGGTCATTGCTAGTACCGACGTCCCACTGGCAGCACTGTGGTATGGTGTGATTACTTCCTGATAACCAGAACAATAGAGCTATGACGATGTGTAAAGTATATAAAAAACGTAATTCATCTTGCAGCCTTACATTCTGTATAGGCTGTCTGTCATACTGTCTATAAAGTAGCCAAGTGTTTCATTCCTAGATCACAAAAATACAGGTCTAGGCATTCAATTTAAATACAGCTGGTGTGACAAAGAATACAAAACACAACAACCACTTTTATATGAAATAGGCCTTATATCTCTAAGAATTGCAATGACATTATTTGCACCCTTGGTTGGTAGGATAGGTGATCATTTGACTTACCCACGTCTCCATTTGTATCCCGTTCAAATTCTCCTCGACTGCTACCTCTCTGAAGATCCTCGTCTCTGGTAGTGAACCTCTGGACATTCTCATAAGAACGGTTACGCTGTGGTGTTGAGTGTGTTCTCTTTTCGACTTCCTTAGTATGCTTGCATCTTGGACATTCCGCACGTAAAGTAGCAAATTCATTATCAAATAGCTCGCAGATTTCCGTCACTGCTGCTGCCAACAACTCCTCTAAAACAGAAGAAATTTTACCCCTAAAGTGTGGGTTAGACGCCTTAATCATTGTGTGCAACATATGCATTCGGGTAAATAAAACTGCCTAATGTTATTGCTGGAATTATTTTATTATTATTATTTCTTCCTGACCTGAGGTACACTAAAAGCACAACCTATGTCTATGACCGAAATACATTCGAAAACACAATCTACGAGCTAACCCAGTGGTTACTTTGAGCTACGTGAAGCTAATCCGGTGAACTAATTCAGCAAACATGGCGGACTCGGAACTGGCTTCATCCAAATCACGTGACTTTACAACTAAATCTGATTGGCTGGCGTGTTAACTGACAATGATTGTGTCTATTCCACACATTGAATCCCAGATATTAGCAAAAAGGTTTGTATTTTTTATGCAATGAAATACTACACAAAACATCATGATAGATTATGAAAACCAGATCAACTATATGACCATATGGCACTCAGCCATTCCCTCTCATGGGGCAAAACAGTTCCTTGTCCCAATTTAGTCCTAGGCTTATGCCAGTCCCTCTGGTAGGACTAAAGTGGGACAAGGAAATGTTTTGCCCCATGAGTGAATGGGAACGTAACTGTAGCCTACGTAAACTTTTACAGAATGGCTGAGTGCCATATGGTCATATAGTTGGTCTGAGTTATGATATTTGTGATACAATTGATGTGGTTGTTTAAAATTTCTGTCACAATGATGTGTTTTCTTTTTTCCTTTTTCGGGGATTATCTGACTAAATCGCTATGAAATGTGTCAAAATGACTAGAACCTTGTAGACCAAGAGCATATCATAAAATACATTCAGTGAGTCGGCAGGGTACAGGACGCATTCTGTTCAACAAAGTCATGTTTTGTCCGTGTTCTGTCAAAGTACAGAATGAGTTATCCATGAGTCCCTAGGCTATATTCCTGAAAGTATGAAGTGAAGGAAAGGTCTTTGGTTTGATACATTCTATGAGTTGTCAGGTTATAGAATACATTCTGTCAATGAAAGCAAAGGTTGCTGTTGTTGGCTTTAGTGTAAGTTCAAAAGTTTGTTTCGGTGGACAGAACACATTCTGTAACCTGCAGAGTCACGGAATGCATCGGACCAAAGACATTTCGTGCACATCATACTGCACATCAGTAATATAGCTTATGGAAATAATTTATTTTGTACTGATATCTAGAAAAGTTCAAGCAGCCTTTGCTGGCTTAGCTTCTGTATACAATGAGGTTACACTTGGTGCCCCATACAAAAGTGTAGAGACTTTTTTTAACTCATGACTGAAAATGTATGAATATATTGTGTTCAATGACATGATAATTTTTGATAACTCATATTTCTGCAAGTTACAGAAAAGGTTATCAACTCACAGTTACTGTAATTGGTTACATTTTAACTTTCTGTTACAATTTTTTATAAATATGTAATATTCCTTTTATACATGTAATATGTTCAACATACACAATCAATATGATTCCCACCTTGATAACCATTCCATATAATTATATATTTTCTGAAAGGCTTGGCTTTGGAAAAGGTATTGGTACATGTAATATTGTATGTGTATATCACTATCCATACATCTTTGGAAAATATAGAAACTATCCAAGAAACACCATGTAATGATCCAGAAAAAATAACCCAAAAACTTTATTTAGATAGAAAAATAATTTAGTTTAGAAACTGGACGTGTCATGTCAGGATGTTACATATATTTGGAAAATGAATCTGGTGTCTGATCATCAGCGATGTTTCAAGCATCTCCAGCATCCTTAGTGCTGGAGGTGGTGGATCTGCCCACAGCTGCTGAGACCATTGGCACAGAACCATGCAAACAGAAAGGCGGCACAAGTGATGAAGAGCACGTGAGATCTTTATTTAAATTAAAGGATTTGCCCTTCAGAAACGTAAGCCATCTCGGCTCCTTCACTTGCAGCTTCTCGGTCATCTTCTGAGCAGCTTTTTCCATCTCAGTCTCCCTGACTTCATCCAAGACTCTCTGCCACTCCATGTCTCTCTGACTGGGTTTTTTCTCGTCTTTTGTAGCCAACACCTTGCCGGGAGTGGGATCGCGGAAGGTCACGGCTCGGTTGATATCACCTTCTCTCATGGGCAGAGAGCTCCACATCACATTGGCTTCCACAGCCTTTCGCCTCCTCTGAATGTGATGACTGATGATGAGTCTCTTTCTTTCCTTCTCAAGCCCTCTTGCTTCTTAGCCTCTCTTTCTCTGTCATGTTCTCTACCGTCATCCATTTGTCATCTGTGGTTGGAGCAGCACTTGCCCCCAGTAAACAGACATAAAAAGCAGGAGCCTTTCCCTTCTGCTCCTGTTTCTTTCTGTCTTTCTATCCCAGTTTCTCTTCCTTCTTTTTTCTCTTTGTCTTTCTTAAGATTCTGGGAGATTTGTTGTCATTCAGGCTCTTTTTCTCAGCTCTGGTCTGTCTGCATTCTCCTTGCGTCTCTTCCACATTGTCCTTACCCTGGTCATGATGCACAGCAGTGCACAGGAAACAACTTTGGAACAGTGCTGCCCTTCTTTCCCTTCTTTTGGAGCTCTGCACACCCTGGCCATCACCAGCCGCTCCTGTTGACATTCCTGGCTTTACAGCCACGTGAGAGAAACATGGGGTTGAGGCTGGGACCTAAGACTATGTCAGTTTCGCTCACTCCCATCATCGCCAAGTGCTTTGAGAGGCTGGTGGCGAAGCGCGTTAAGGCTGCCCTCCCTCGCTCCCTGGACCAGCATCAGTATGCTTATAGGGAAAACAGGTCGACTGAGGACGCTATTGTCACAGCCCTCCATACAACGCTGACACACCTGGACAAGAAGGAGACATATGTGAGACTACTCTTCATAGATTACAGCTCGGCTTTTAATACCATCGTCCCCAACCGGCTGATCACCAAACTCCTTGATCTGGGCCTCAGCTACAGCCTGTGTATGTGGATTAAGGATTTCTTAACAGATTGCCCGCAGACAGTGAGACTGGGTCCTCACCAATCCTCGAGCCTGTCCCTCAGCACTGGAGCTCCACAAGGCTGTGTATTGAGTCCCCTGTTCTACTCCGTCGACACATATGACTGCACCCACACCCATCCTTCAAATACAGTGATAAAATTTCCAGATGACACGACTGTGATAGGACAAATCACCAACGAAAATGAAAGTGCCTACAGAGACGAAGTTGACAGACTGACATGATGGTGTAAAGAAAACAACCTGACCCTGAATGTCAAGAAGACAAAAGAGATCATAGTCGACTTCAGACGGCAAAAGGCGAACCCTCAACCCCTCATCATCAATGGTGACGAAGTGGAGGGGACCTCCTGCTTTAAGTTCCTGGGGGTTATGCTCTCAGAGGACCTGAAATGGGAGATGAACACAACCGCTACAGTCAAGAAAGCACAGCAGCGGCTCTACTTCTTGCAAACACTGAAGAGAAACAACCTGTCTCCCGAGCTGCTTAAGTTAAGTCTTTTTTACCACTGTTGCATTGAAAGTGTCATCACATACTGTATCACTGCATGGTACGTCAACTTCACAGACAAGGACAGGAAATCTCTCAGTCGGGTCATAAGATCTGCCGAGAGAATAATTATACTTCCACTGCCTCCCCTGGATGACATCTTTAGGACACGCTGCCTCCGCCGGGCATGTGGCATTTTAAAGGATGAGACTCACCCCACAAACCATCTCTTCACCCTGCTCCCCTCTGGCAGGCGCCACAGGGCCACTACAGCCTGCAGAACAGTTTTATCCCCAGGGCCATCACATAACTAAATAACCACACAACCCTCCTACCCTCCACCCAGCACAACTGCACTTTCACTCTGTGCCATATATGATGTCTTGATGATCTCCCTATTTATGTTTTTTTTTATATATTAATGTGCGAGTCCGTGGGGTTGCAAACATGCTTTAATGTGCTTTAGTGTGGTTGAAGGGTGTATGTGGATGTAAGCATTGTAAGCAAATTTAGTTGTGTATCTAATGCACAATGACAAATAAAGTCTTTACTATTCTATTCTAATTGATATTTCTAACCAGTGGGTGGAGCAGCAAAAATACAATTTGTGACCACTCAGAGAGCAGCATCTCTGATTAATCAGATAACGCTTAGGCTTTTGAAGATGTAGGGGAGAACGAGTATCAGGTGTGAGAAGGGGACAGCTGTAACATGCTTAATCTCTCAGCTGTCTAACGCAGTGCGATGACACACAACTCACACACAACATGTCTAACGGCATAATTTCAGCGTGTGTCTCAATCGCTGTCCAAGGTTATATACCGTGTTTTTTTGGAACAATTTTGTAGCATTTAAAGTAACAGGTGGTTGTGATGAGTGATATCCAATCTAGATGCTACTATAATGTGTACTACAGTGTGTTATATTCCAAATATATCAAATATTAGGTGAGGAGTTTCAAATATCTAAGGGTGTAAAACTAAATGTGTTTTTTTTTTCAAACATTTAGCCTATAGGACAACTATGAACAACCAGTGATGCCGGTAACGCGTTACTAACGCTACTCTAATCTGACCACTTATTTCAGTAACGAGTAATCTAACGCGTTAATATTTTCAAACCAGTAATCAGATTAAAGTTACTTGTCCAAGTCACTGTGCGTTACTATTTTGTCATTAATAGTACAATATATATCTGATTTCTTCTTGCGTCTCTTGGTGTGAAGTCATGTAGTCTATGCGACAATTAAGTCACGTTTTCAGCATGAGGGTCACGTCACGCGTATACATAGCAGAGGTCAATGCTGAAGTCAAGCCTGATGGCTATCTAACTAGCGAACTAAGCTATCGCTAGGTATGATAACTAACTATGTAGTTGAGAGAACATCCACAAACAGTTATTGTTCATGACAACTAGTATTATTACAAATGCGTTAATGTTAAAATAAAAATGTTAATGTTACAGTCAAAATGTTAATGTTACCGTCTGTAAAATTGCACGCTAGCTAGCGATAGCAAACGCCAGCTATTTACCAGGAGCTTAACATACTGTATCAATCAATGTTGAACAAAACCTGGCGATCTGATACAAAGCCATAGCATTACATCAGGATCATCATTTTACAAGAAAGTTATCGCTACAGTGACTGTGAAACACTTTCAGCAACATACACACACATCCCTTGAACAATAACGTTACTGGGATAGCAGCTATCTTGCTCCACACTGCTACATTACTGTACTGTTATCTAGATTGTCACCATCCTAACTAGCTAGATAGATACCTCTCCACAGTCTCTCGCCAGAGACGGAATACAAAATAAGATTAAAGAATCTTTGTAGGTTATTAGCTAACCTCAACTATTGTATACAGATCGTACCCAGTGGTGAAAGAACATGACTAGTCTACAATGTTGTGCTGGTTGCATTTAATGAAGAGGTCGTGGGATTTCTCATTTTTTGACAAGAGGTTTGAGAAGCTTCTGTTAATGAGGTACACTAGCTAGTTATAGCTGGCGGAGCTACTGAGTAGGCATACCCACAGGATCAATGAACAGGCATGATAAAAGAGAGCCACGACATAATTAACTCGTGATGATTTAACCATTTCGTTTCTTTTACTATTTTAAACTTCATGTGCTATCCTTATAACCAGCAGCTGATTTAGCAGCTTTCACCAGCTTGGGTCGGACAGTCGCTCCAAGTCTGTTTACTAGACGTTATCACCGTCTGTCTGCACGCTCGCGAGGCTCACTCACGACCAAACAGAAACGTGAGCTTGCCACCACAGTCTCAAACAGGCGGGATTCCTGTGCTACTCGAAACTATTTATTTCTAACTCTAAAAATGAAACAAAATAATTTCACTAAAACGGTTGTTAGGTGTGAATTTGACGATCTCAAAATTAAAATATTTTTTGGGGGTGGCTAAGGAAACTTTTGGGGGGGCTCCAGCTCACCCAAAATAGGGCTAGATACGCCACTGGATACATTGTACATTTTTGTTGTGTACTTTACTGTTAAAAATGCAGTTCTAATAAAGTGAGTGTTGGCAAAACTGGTTGTCATTTTTATGTTGAGGCGGCGGGGGCGTTGGCGACAGCTGCTGAATGTAACTAATAAAGTAACTTGTAATCTAACTTAGTTACTTTTAAAATCAAGTAATCTGTAAAGTAACTAAGTTACTTTTTAAAAGAGTAATCAGTAATCCGATTACTTTTTCAAAGTAACTGTGGCAACTATGTGAACAACCTATAGCCAGAACATATGCCACCATATGATACCAGGTGAATAAATGGTACTAGATAATCTTAAGCGCACATAGGCCTGCAACAAGCTTAGATTCTTAACATGTTACATGCTTCTGAAGTCATTATGTGATTTTCTAACATGAGTGAATTTATTTGGTGCATAATTAACTGGTTGTTATCCAGATCATTTATCAGTTTACTTACTTTGGATTATACAACTCAAAAGTGAAATTAATATAAAAGTGTAAATTGCCTTGTGGTTACAGGTATTCTCTAGCCTGACGATGTCATACTCATAATTCTAGTTAGAATATGAGTCTGATATCGCTCCATTGGGCTGTGATTATGGGGCGTGTTTCAACCGAACCAGGAGAAAAAATGCCTCTTCGCTCAATTGGTTACCTACAACCAATCAGAACAACGTAGTATGTGACCAGGGGCAGCTGATACATTACACTTTTACCGGATCCCGTAGGAAGGAAGGCAAAAACATCTTTTCGATTGACAAATGCCTTAATCGCGTTTCTCTGTTCCTCTTTCAAAATGAATGCACTGTCAATGTCTAAATGGACTCGAATCTATACATTTCAGCTCTCCAGCGGCAGCCATGTTTGTTGAAAACGAATTCAACTCGTGTGTTGGTGACGTGGTTGGTTACGTTACTGTTGATCATCTGTCCATCATCGTATAAAGCCCGCCTTAACAATTTGATTGGTACGGCCAATATCTGTCCGCAGATAATTTCTCCTCAATGGAGTAATGCCAGACCGAACTTCCCAACCAAAAAATGTGTGGGCGGGGCTAAGTTCGGTCTGGTATCCAGGCTAGGTATTCTCAGGAATATGCAGAAATAAACCTCACTGCTGTCTTTAAAACATGCTACTTTATTGTCTTTCCACTAGGTGCCACTGCAAAAAAGTGCAGTTCAGTTGAACCAATTTACAAAGCATGGTTAAACAAAAAGTCTCCTGTGAAACAACTGCAACAGTAAATAGGTTGGTGCTGGCAGTGGCAAGCCAATCTGTGTGTGTGTGTTTGTGCTTGTCTCGATGAGTGTGTGTGCCACCTTGTGTGTTGCTAGCACCTGTTGGTCTCACTTACCAGTGCTGATAGCCATCTGCCTCAAGATGACCCAGTCCTGGAGGTTACTTTGAGCGGCAGCTCTAACCTTGGTTGCCATGTCGGCGGCGACCCCTACAGTAGATATGGTTGACCCACAGCATCCCAAGGTCAAGGCTTGTGCCTTGTTTGCCCCCGAATACAATTAGTTGCTGGAGAATTGGGACGGCAATGGACGGCATTTTAATTGACAGGTTGTCATATCTTGACATGCTTTTATTTCTGATCTGATCTGATCTGGTGTAAAGACAACAGCAGGTTGGATTCCCTCACCCGTCCACTTGCAATTTACTCTATATTTTCATTAGAAACATTTGTGGGCTTCCTCTACACTCAGTGGGCATTTTTTCCCCATTTACAGTCCAGTAGAGCAGTACAACACTCAACAGTGATTTTTTTTTAAATGTGCGTGAATCTAGTCTGGCTTCATGGTGACATGAAATGTATGTGCAAGCCTAGGCAGGGGTGCAAACTCATTTTCACCCTGGGCCACATCAGCAATATGGTTGCCCTCAAAGGGCCGGTTATAACTGTAAGACCAAAGGTGTCAAACTCATTTTCACACTGGGCCACATCAGCATTATGGTTGCCCTCAAATAGCCCTCTATGGTTGCCTTCTATAGCGCCAAAAGCAGCACTAAGGTCAGCACTAGAACAGGCGTGTCAAACTGAAATACATGCAGAGGGCCAAAATTAAAAACTGGAGAGTGCTTCATAGCACGCACTGCAGACTGGAGAGTGCTTCACTGCATAGTGTCATCTGAGAAGGTGTAAACAAAGCCAGCTGAGGAATCTTTCTCTCTCAAACAACAAGGCTGACTTCAGTCAGTTTTATTGTTGCATAACCACACACAGCAAAGCGGGGAGAACATGCAAGCTCCACACAGAAAGGCCCGGGAGATATCCCACCTGAGCACTGAAGGTCTTCCCCCCAGAGCCAACAGCGCCCCATGCGGGAATCAAACCCATGACCTTCTTGCTGTGAGGCGGCAGTTCAAGCACCAAAAATCTCTGTCAGACGTGGGATTCGAACCCACGCCTCCATTCGGGAATCAAACCCATGACCTTCTTGCTGTGAGGCGGCAGTGCAAGCACCTGAGCCACCGTGCCAAAAATCTCTGTCAGACGTGGGATTCGAACCCACGCCTCCATTCGGAGACCAGAATACCCGTGCTTTGGGAAGGTTAAGTCCTTGAGTCTGGCGCCTTAGACCGCTCGGCCAGCCTGACATGACTCCCAATCTCTCTCTCGCTATCTTCAGCAACATTCTATGTTGTGAATCACAGGTGAAAGGGCTGTGGAAGCATTCTATATATAAGAGAAATCATATACATTCTGGATCAATTGTGCAAGAACATATATTACATAAATATGTTATTTCAGTGCAGGTTTAAGACCTCAGTGATCACTGTAATTATCATATTTTTAGCCTACTAATGCCAATTTATTAGAATTACATTACATTTAAGATGAGGTGCAACCACAAGCCTCCAGACCAGAGGAAAATGTGGACCAGGAGACACATAGAACAGGTAGGCCTAAAAACCTAATGGATCACCAAATATGAGATGAAAGGACCATGCTAGAAAGTACAGGGATAAAGAGCTGCCAGGCCAGTTCTGATAGACATTAGATATTATCTGGCGGGCTAAATAAAATGACACCGTGGCACATTCAAAAAGAAAAAAAATCACATTTTGCAACATTCAGAGGAGCCGGCGGGCCTTGACTTTGACACATGTGCAGTAAAGTATGACTTTGAAAGGCTTTCTTGTCATAGAGACTTCATAGAGCAGCACTCCTCAGTTGGAAATAGCCAGCCTTTCACCTACTGTAGAATGGTGGCATACTCCGAGATGGACTAGGGTTCTCATCATTAACTGTAATGACATAATGAATAAACATTGAATGAATCAACATTGAATGAATTAATCAAAATCATGATTTTCAGTTGATACACCTGTCCTCCTGCAATGTAAGCAGGTCAATACTGTGAATAATTTATACCTAATATGTTTTCACACATTGAGCACGAATCTCAGTTTTAATCAAAACAAATAACTATTCTTCTGTGGACCGAATCATCCCACCTCATAAGGACTCGCTCTGAATCCAGTACCACGTTTCTTCCTTGCATTGGCCATATCCACACACTCCAACCCAATACCTGGACTAGCATTTAAGCTAGCAATAGCCATATCACCTTTCAAATCCACATCAGCATGGTGGTTATCCATCTCAGCTCTCGCCTCAGGGACAGCTAGCTCAGCTAGTTTCCTCCTTTGTTTTCAGGTCGGCCATCTCCTTTTTCAGGCGCGTAGCTTCTTTCCTCTGCTTTTTCTTTCTAGGATTCACCCTTCTTCTGCCTTTTCCTATTGCTCTCTGCCTCGTCCTCTGACCTCGCCGTCTTGCCCTCGAACTCCTTGTTGGGCACCAGTAGACAGCAGCTTAAAAGACCACAGAGCTTCATTTTCCACAACTGTACTCTTTGAAATCTCAAATTAGACTGACCAGATGCGGCCCGTTAAAAATGTCCCGCCAGCAGCCAAGTCGTGTTGCCATGTGGACGCTATGATAAATCAAATCTGCAGCGGTGATTGGCTGCTACGATTACTAGCGCGTAGCCCTTAAGAATCTTTCATTCGTGTAGAATCGTTGGTGTCAATCTGGACTACACTCTGGTATTCGCGCGTTTTAGAGCGTGAAAATGTCTCTGTCAAAAAAGAAAAAAAGCGCGAATCGATGACAAAGATCGACAATTTAAACATGAATGGACTGACAAGTATTTGTTTACGTTACCATCCGTAACAAGTTTAAACCGGTATGTTTACTCTGCAATGAATGCATCGCGGTACTTGTACGGGGTACAACGTCAAGAGGCACTACACGTCACATCATGGATGAAATGGAAAAAAAAGTTTTTGTCTGGATCTATGTTATCTATTTGATGATGTCAGAATAAAATAATGTGCATCATATCCATTGTTTATGGGAATCTTTTACTCTGACTTTATCAAATGTAGTTGGATATGAATACATGCCGCTTGGGACAAACCGCAGGCCTCGTGTTTCCTTGAGTTCTGTCGGCATTTTGGAATTGAAGAGCGTTCGGATTTAGTTAACCCTTTCTCGTCCACAATTAAGCCAACATGCCGTTTCATTTAAGTTGTTTATGTTTATACTCATTTCCCCATACGTAGTAAACGTTTTACTCCGTAGCTAATGCCTTGAACTACTCATCATTCTTTCAACTCGGAGCGTTATAATTGTTGATTATATTGCTGCTTTGCTTGTTTCATTAGCCTTGCAAGCTAGCAAGCGTATGCGTAGCTGGCTACGCTTTCAGAACCACCTGAGTGCAGTATGGAGTAGGCTAGTGGCTAACTTATTGCTAAATCTTAGTGAATATCCTACTCAACCAGCATAGCTACTTGTGTACACCTGGTCTTATTCATGACAAAGGGTCCCCATACAGACACCCCTGCATGGTTGGGGGGGAGAGATCTAAAGCTAACTGGCAATTTAGCAATAATACATTTTGTGTGGTAGGCTACCTACATGCTTGAGATATCCATGGCACCAAAGCCTCATTTGGATCGCTAATGATCAATTTCTCTCAAGTCTAAAGATGCTAACCAAACTTTGCCCTTCAAGATTTGGAATTTGATCGGGGTATTGGCATATGTCAATTCACAGGAGCTGATGACTAGCAAGCTAACTACCTAAAAGGCATGCAAAAACCTTGCAAACACCACCAACATCCCAGTTGGCACTGATAGAAGCTTTCCAACACACTAACTGGTGTGTTTTGGCAGTATAGCTGGCAATATCATGCTGTGAAATATTGTCTTCCATTTTAGCAGGGTGTTCCAGCCCGGAACATACAACTACATAGGGCATATCCTGGATGGCTAGTTGGAAAGACACAGGTGTTTATCTGTCTTTCACATGACCATATGCTATCAAAATGAATTTGAGGATGGTACCAAAACTAGTTGCCTAAAAAAACATACCTCAAAAAGTTTAAAATTGTTGCATAGTGTTACTTTAAGATGTAGCGAGTTTATCACCACTAGCACTAGGTTCAATCCCTCCATTCAACCCAGAGTCTGTGATCTCCAGATCTTAGACGCAGGAAAACAGACAAACTCAGGAAAGGGCTTTCTGGGTTTATTTTCAACAGTGATTCGCCTCTACAACCCTGTCAAATACTAGCTAATTATATTTCCTAACGCTCCTCAATGGCCTTTCACTCAGATCCACTATTTGTATCAGACAATGGATTGCCAGTCACTTGTTCTTGGTTTCAAGCACAACTCAAATCTCTCTTAACTCAAATGGGGATCCCTGCAGACCAGTTACTCTACCCTCTCATTTGGAATTTGCTGCCACCACAGCGGCTAATATCAGTCTGCCAGAACACGCTATCAAATCTCTCGGCCGGTGGTCGTCAGATGGCTTTCACACTTACATCAGGTCAAGAAAGGTCAGGTCATCAAAACACCAGAAACCCCTTCTACCCAAGAACTGGTAACTTCGATACAACTGGGCATACATCTAGCTGACCTAGCATAATTGCCACATGGCTAAGCAACAAACTGGTTATCATAATGTTCATGTATTGATTTGTCCACTGAACTTGACAAACTGTCGTGACATCTTTTCATGATTATTTGGTATTTTGTTTCGTTACACCATACAAGGGTTAATGTTGGTCATACTTCCCAGAGACATAGGGTCTTGCATGCATTACTAGCCATTTTCCTCTTCTAACTTGGCATCGTAATCACACAGATTACACATACATTGGCCTTAACAGAGCCACACACATGTAAAAAAGAACACTTAAACTCTGCGCTTCACATAGGCTCGTTCTTTGTTCATTACACATGTATGTTCAGGGACGTGCACACATGCTACGACGAAGGAACACAGACATTCTTTCAGGCATGCAACGTGCAAGCTTGCGCACTCCCTCTCTCACACACACACACTCCCATTTAGTTTGATGACATATTGTGTGTTTTATTTCTGATATTTTTGTGAAGAAATGCTTTGGTTGTATATGCTGGTCTATTTCATGTTGCACAAGAATGAATGCTGCCAACATCTTCTATTCAGAACTCCGAAAACCTTCAACCTTTACTCGCTATTAATAAGGTTGTCGTTATTAATTTAATTATAAATCGGTTCTAAATTGATAGTTTAATATATTTTATGAGACTGATTTGTGACTGATCTTTATTTTGACCACTATGGTAGACACCAGACTTTGTGTAACGCCCCCATGTTTTCAACTTCATTGGGCCATCATGATAATCATTAGCCTGACGATGTCATACTCATAATTCTAGTCAGAATATGAGTCTGATACCGCTCCATTGGGCTGTGATTATGGGGCGTGTTTCAACCGAACCAGGAGAAAAAATGCCTCTTCGCTCAATTGGTTACCTACAACCAATCAGAGCAACGTAGTATGTGACCAGGGCCAGCTGATAAATTAAACTTTTACCGGATCCCGTAGGAAGGAAGGCAAAAACATATTTTCGAATGACAAATGCCTTGATCACGTTTCTCTGTTCCTCTTTCAAAATGAATGCACTGTCAATGTCTAAATGGACTCGAATCTATACATTTCAGCTCTCCAGCGGCAGCCATGTTTGTTGAAAACGAATTCAACCCGTGTGTTGGTGACGTGGTTGATTACGTTACGGTTGATCATCTGTCCATCATCGTATAAAGCCCGCCCTAGCAATTTGATTGGTAAAACCAGCTTCAGGTCGGGCATAATTTCTCCCCAATGGAGCGATGCCAGACCGAACTTCCCGACTTCAAATGTTGTGGGCGGGGCTAAATTCGGTCTGGTATCCAGGCTAGATAATCATTCCAGTTAATGATATATTTTTTGAAAGGCTTTGCTTTGGAAAGGTTTATCATTCTATGTGTATACCACTATACATACATCTTAGGAAATATAGAAACTATTCAAGAAACACCATGTAATGTTCAAGAAAAAATAACCCAAAAATCATTCAGTTCAATAAGTGCAGGAGTGGTCAGATCTTCAGTCACTCTTGAAGACGTGTGTGTCAGAATGTTAGATATGTGAAGAAAGTTAATCTAGGATCTACTCTCTGATCATTGGTGATGTTACAAGCATCTCCAGTCTCATTGCTGCTGGAGGTGGTGGATCTGCCCACAGCTACTGAGAGCATTGGCACAGAACCATGCAAACAGAAAGGTGGCACAAGCAATGAAGACCACAGTGAGATCTTTATTTAAATTAAAGGATTTGCCCTTCAGAAAGGTAAGCCATCTCTTCTCCTTCTCCTTCTCCTTGTAGTTTCTCGGCCATCTTCTTCTTAGCAGCTTTTTCCTGTCTTTTCCAGTCTTCATGAGCTCATCTAACACTCTCTGCCACTCAATGGCTCAACTCAAAGCCCTCTTGCTTCTGCTTCACAGCAGTGCACAGGAAACAACTTAGGAACAGGACTCGCCATCCATATGCTGCCACTCCTGCGGTCGTTCCTGGCTTTACAGCCACATCTTTATTCTCTGTCATGAATTTCACACTTATCTGGAGAGAAACATGGAGTTGAGGAAGGGAGTGAGATGGAAGAATTTCAGACTGGAACCTAAGACTATGTCACAGTTTACCCTGCATATTAACACTTAAGACCTGTGGACCTGTAGTTTAGCATAACCTTAGGCTCTCATGATAATGGAGTTACAGTATATCTTTACTGAATAAATGCACAGTGACATCCACAGCCTTTCAAGCATGTGGCCTATTTACCTTTACAGGCGTAATTGACATACACTGATACTGCAAAAGTTGTTAGGTTATACAATTTTTTGTTTAGAGGGAAGACAACTCTACCTCTATATAAATATATTAATTAATAACATTATTATACATAGTCATCTAGTATATTTATAGTTATATAGATTATATGTATTCAACGAGAAAAAACGTTGTCTTTGATATTGTGTTCATTTATTTCTTTATATTTCTATGAAGTAGAAAGTAACTTAAGTAACTAGCCCTTGCCAGATGTTGTCTATGGGATAACCCATAGAGGTAGCTTGAGCATATTAGCATTACTGGCTACTTAGCATGTATTATAATTACTCACAGGAGTTGGGTAAAGGAGAAGGAGACATTTACACACAACTGTGCCTTAGTATCTGTTTATTCAGGTGTGTCACAAGTTTGTTTGTATGTGTGTGTTGCTGCCATCGTAATTCTCAATTATTTTAATGTTAACCAGTTAGCTCCTGTGCACAGCTAGCATAAAGCTAACGTCATTAACAAAATTAGCTAGCTAACTACTATAATTTTCATTTCAGAATCTCAGAATCGTGTTTATTGGCCAAGTTTACACATACAAGGAATTTGACTCTGGGTTTAGTGGCTCTCAATGGACTTACACATAAATATACAACCCAACAGTTTAGAATAAAATAAATAAATATAATAATTTGTAGTCAACTGTTTGAGGCTACGCTAGCTTGTTAGCATTATTTATTTTAGAATTATAGCATCCGGTCACAGGAGCCTTACTGTCTATAACCCACCGACCGCTGCTTAGACTCGTCCCAAAAAATATGTAACTGAACACATTGTTATGTGAAAGATGTGTTTAACATCTTCCTAGTATCATTATTTTACCAGATTTTATTAAACACAAATCAGATTCCTTACTGATTTGTTTGTGTCATCAGGAAGATGAACCTCTTTCTTCCAAGGAAATATCCACCCTAACCAGCTCCTACAAAATCTCCTGTGAAAAATACATAAAATCACTTACGTTCAGAAGCACAATCATTCACAGCTGCATTTGCATATGTAAATCAGAAAAACACTACAGATGCTCTTGCTGTTTTCAAATTGAATGTCTTTCTCAGCTATATTTCTTTTTGCCAAATGATTACTTCACAGGTACCAGGGAAACCTCAAGAAAGTCCGTTTTGTAGGCTTATGACAGATCTTGGTGTTCAACCAGGTTGGGTATGGCCATTAAAGCCATAAGGTCCCACCCGCCCATGTCCTGGGTGGTGGCCTGAAGGCTGGTGGCCTCTGTGACATCAACCAGCTCTTTGAAAGGATGCAGGAGGGGTGGTGTCACTCTTTGCCTCCTGTCAAGAGGATGCAGAATCCTGTGGACCTGATCTTTTCCAACATTATTATCCAACCTAGTAATATATATTTGATGTGTTGACAACTTTGGTTAACATTACAGTAAATATTACCTGAATTGGAGCAAAGACTGAAGTTGAGGATGCATCCTCACTGGGTTTGCTCTTTTCTCTTAAGCATATTTCAGCCTTTAGTTGGGGACACATCTAAGGTGTTAGAGTTAATAGTCCTAAATAGACTCTTAGGATTATGACAATGGTTCGAAAAGTATTTTGTTCTTGCAGCCTTAACTGCTTCCTGGTAGTTGAGACGGGTGTCCCTCAGAATTTCAAATGAAATTTGGAGCTTATCATGTTCCCACGTTGCTCTGCTTTTCTGCACTCCCTCCTTAAGGCTCAATTAGATGCATAAACTCACAAGAGGCTCAAAGGGACAGCAAACATGAATATTAAAGTCACCAAGGCTCAAGACGCAATCAAAATTGGGCATAGTATTGGAAAGAAAGTCTGCCTATGCCTATTTGAATTAATTGCATCTCGAAACTGAAGAATTGGCCCGAGTATAATAGGCAGCAGTTAAAATGATTCTTAAACACAACGGTTAGACGCCGACCACGTCCGGAGGGCCTAGGCGTGCTAAACAGTGACAGTTATCAGGACAGAGTACAACAAGTGGAACAAGCTTATCAACATTAAGCCAGGTTTCCGTCACCAGCAAGAAATCCAGTCTATCGGCAGTAAAAAAGTAATTAAGAATAAAAGTCTTATTTGATAGAGATCTCATACAGCTGCACATACATCTATTGGGACAGGTGCATCCGATTCTATTTTCCTGTCCTGCCGATGGATTGTGCGGTCAGCTAGTCGCACTGTAGCATCAGGTATTAGCGTGTGAAGCCAGGTTTCGGTTATTATCATCACGCAGTATTTCCGTATGAGATGATTTGCTGTGACCTGTAGCTCAAACGCATCCATTTTGTGGGTGAATGATCTTGCATGGTGAGAAAGATGCTCGGAAGCGGTGGTTTGTGTGGTTTTTGTAGCCTCGTAAGCAGGCCTGCCCTGCATCCTCAGGCTTTGAGGGAATCAGAACATCCACATACCTCCTGCTAAAGAAAAAAGGACCAGTGTTGCTTTCAGACGCCTGCTGTAAATCACTAATTCTGGATTCAGGATTCTGAATTGGACCAAAGACTGAAGTTGAGGTTGCATCATCACTGGATTTGCTCTTTTCTCCAACCTCTGCATATGATAAACACATTATTCACTCCAGATTTTCGCCCTTTTTGGCAAAATACATGCATTTTTCTTTTTGCCAAATTATTACTTGGTGGGTAACAGTGGAAAAGATGGACACCTCAGGGGTTTGATCTTCAGGAATATGTTCATATTTCTTAACACGAGAGGGTACTTTTTTGTGACTGACCATGATCTTCAACAAGGTATGGAATGGCCATTGGGGCCATGAGGTCGCACATGTTGGGAGGGGAAGCTGACACTTCAGGCTTTGAGGGAATCAATACATGTGCGTGAGAGTGCTTTTGTGTGACTGACCTTGATCTTCCTTGAGGTCGGGTATGGCCATTGGTGTCATGAGGTCCCACATGTTGGGAGGGGCGGCTGACACCTCAGGCTTCGATGTGTTAAGCACATCCACATACCTTCTCCTGGGTCCTGCTGATTTCAGATGCCTGCTGTTAATCACTAAACATCCCAGAATAACCTATGGCTGACTGTGGAATACATCCACATCAGATCTGGGCCACGCTACTGGGAATATACCTCCAACATGATGGTTTGGGAGACATAAACATAAACAAATATACTCACGGGACAGGGTCGGGATGGGAATAGGGGCTGCCACCTTGTCCCCTTCCACTGCAAGATGCTGATTTGATACTCTCAGATTGTTGTTCAGCCTGAGGAATGTCGACATCAGATCCAAGGCAGTCCTGGGCCGTGACCACAAAAGTAGTGGCCTCCTTGGCATGAACCACCTCCTGTCGAGAGGATGGGCGCTCCAGATTGTGGCTGCTTGTAGGCTCATCAATACTCACCACTGGCAGCGGGTAAAGTGATTGGTCGGTACCAGGAGACGTGCCAAAATTGATGGCTTTCTCTGCATCCTCTCGATCAGCCAGATTCTGGACTGTCAGTGGCTACAAGCGGTCAGCCTCAATTTCAACAATGAAAAATTCCTGGAGCTCGCTGGGCTCAGAGTCCCTTGTCACCTGTTGTGAGGATGCAGTATAGAGGTTATGGCATTGGATCAATTTTTTTTTATTTTATTAAATATTTAAAGACTAGATCATTGCCTTGCCTAACACATATACACAGTTGTATCCTTTAGTAAAAAAATCACTTCCTGTGGCAGATGAAAGAGCCACCAGTTTGACTGCACAACTGTGACATTTCTTTTACACACTCACTGTTACACTTTCTGTAAAACTTTGGTCAATATGTTTTTTTTTTTAAGATTTATTATTGGGCTTTTTTCCTTTAATCAGATAGGATAGTGACGGTTTTGACAGGAAATTAGCTGGAGAGAAGAGGTGGGGGGTGGGATCGTGAAATGACCGCAGGTCGGATTCGAACCCGGGTCCCTGTGAGCATTCAAGCCATATATGGTACGGGGCTGCTGCTTGCGCCACAGCTCCCCCGGTCAATATGTTTTTGAGAGACAGAGGTACAAAGGCCAAACACGGTTAATCCATTAATCAGGGCGGTAACTAAGAAGTCATACCTTGAAGTCCGGTGGACCCTCTACTGTTCCTTGTATAACAAGGGGAAGTCTGTGGGGGAAGGAAAGACATGAATAGAGCTATACTAACAGCCTGGACATTAGACCACATTTATGTGTGCCGTTACTCTGCTTCTCACCTTTGGTCAGGGTCCAGGAACACTTGAAACGGCACTCTATATTGTGCTCCCAGCAGGATTTGAGCTGCCGTATAACAAAAATGGGCTACCTCAATCTTGCCCTTAGATGCTGATGAAAGAAATTGTACAATCAGTAATGTTCATGATGGCACTTGCTACACTGAGGTAGAGTTAAAGCGTTTGAAAGATAATATAGTGCATTAGGACGAGCAAGTATGTATTAGTAACTGCCCATTTTTACCCAAGTTGTCTCCCATCATTATTATGCTTCTGATCCGTAGATCGCTTGGATTAGACTTTGCTGACAAAATCATGGCCAGATGAGCATGCCAGTGGATAAAGGATTCACCACAATGCTGGAAGAGAAGCAGTTTCAAATGAAAAACTGTCAGATATGATTGACACATAAACACACATCCAACTCAAACAGGGAGTACATACCTTGGCAACATCTAGAATTCTTCCAGACATTATCTGGTACAGGGTCTTTAGAGGATCACCTCCTCCATTGAATTGGCAAATCTAATAATAGAATAATTTATAACATATGATTTATACATAATTCTATGCCTAATTATGACAGAATTTGTATTAATACATTATTATATGAAGTTATAATTGTATGAACAGTTATGTGAAGCCAATGTGTTCCAAAAAGGAATCCTTTTCTCACCTGGTTATAACCCCATCCAGTGCTGCACTGCCCATCTTGCTTGCCAGCAGAATAATTGTAATAATTAGAAGAACCTTACCTTTGTCTTGCCAATAATGAGCAATTCCCTGATGTTATCTGTGGCACTAAACTCATCTAGTGTGGAATCTGAGATGGCCTTCAGACTAGGGGTCTCCTTAGTCCTTATCTTTGGTTTGACATTACTAATATCTATCAAATCATAGACTGTAGTTTCAGCCTCGTGTCTAAGCTCTGCTGTCTCCTGACAGTGCAAGATCTAATAATTAGAAGAAACTTTACCTTTGTCATGCCAGCAAGGAGCAACTCCCTTAAGTGTTCCATGGCACTAAAATAATCTGTGGAATGTAGAACAGAAAGGGTCTCTTTAGTCCTTGGCATTGGTGGGATGTCATATATGTTTACTAGATCATAGGCTGTAGTTTCATCCTCCTGCAGGATCTCAGCAATATCGCTGCCTAGAACATGCTGTAGAAAACTTAATTAATATGTAAGCTACATGACATCAGATATGTTAAACATACAAATGTTGGCCTATAAGCAACATGTGCATACAAGTCGACAACGTTAAATTATCTTTCGGCACTATATAACTGTTGTATTACATTACAATTTTAAAAACTGACAACCATCAGTGTGTGCTCATGTCTTCTGATAAGATAAACAAATGTACATAAATTAACATAACAGTGTCATAAATCAACATAAGAATTTGGCTGTGAAGGTTGTGAGCACTTCAAACATCCCTATCCTGATTTGAAAAGTTGTGCTTAAGAAATAATTAAATTAATGAATACAAATTTTCAAACAGGAAGATGTCCAAAGGTGTAACCGGTTACACCATTTGACATTTCAATTTAAAACCAAAATCTGCAGGCATTATTATGGACGACTATGTCAACACTAAACCTTGGTATGTATGTTTAAAAACATATTTTACATTAAATATAATAACTTTGATTATTATGGTTTATTAACATTTTTACTGAGGTCATACCATTTGACATGTATCCTAAACATGCCTGACCATGGCTTAAAAACGCTTCAATATGTCAATAATGGAAGAAAAGCTTTTACAGTATGACATTGCCAGCTATACAGCCAAAAGACACCAGTTAGTGTGTTAGCAAGCTTCTATCGGTGCCAACTGGGCTGTTGATGGTGTCTACAAGGTTTTTACATGCCTTTTAGGGAGTTAGCTTCGTTAGTTTTGGAACAGAACTACTTATTGTTGCTTTACGAGATAAATGTGGCAGCTTACACAACGTCGCTTACACAACGTGTATCTTGTTTGATTGTAGCGTAATGTTGGTGAATACTGAGGTCGTTGACACGTTCCAACATTTTACAAATCTGGGCTACACAGTCATAGGACTGGTTGGAAATATTGATATTGGTTTCACACAACTATCAAACACTTTGCCCAATAAAAGCTACACAGATCAGAATTAAACCCTAGCCGTACCAACTCTATAGCTGGATAAAGACAAAGAATAAATTGTGTGACGCCTGTTTTTATTATTATTTATATCAAGAGCACAGTGAGGGTTGCAGAAAATTGTTTTTAAAATTAAGGGGAAGCTTCAGCAGGTGCTAAACATTTCGTCCTGAAAAACAAATACAAATAAATACTACAGATACTATAATATGATATGATGTCTAGCGTCCATTTAATCTGTAAAGTCTTGAATGCATGCACCTGCTTCTGCTAAACATAGTTTGCACCTGACCTGTAGACAATCATACGGTGTGTAGCAGATACCACACTAGCACTAACAATACCGCAAGGCGCTCACCTCCAACTTAATCGAAACTAGTGGAACATTTCTCCATCTTGCCATCATCATGGGGACTTTCTGCATCACAGTCAACGTCCAAAGTTGATAATTTTAATGGGAAAAGGAATCAATCCATGACATAGTACACCACTAGCCAAATGTAGCTAGTGCTACCAAGTAGGCTATCTTTCGCCAATGCATGATCGTTGAGCAGCCAACCCACGGGATAATCTGGGGTACTTTTTTTTTTTAAATGTTATCTCGAGCCTTTTTGTTGGGGGCGCTTTCCAAAGAAAACTTAGCCTGATAGAGCAAAGGTTTCAGGGGGGTTTGCGAGAAGCAATAAGAGGACGAACATGTAAGAAGTCTGTGCAGTGCACTGTTCATCTTTCCTTTGATTCAGATCAGTGAATTTACCGGTGACGGTTATCACTAGGTGGCGATAATGCTCCTTAAAGTGAGGCGCCAACAAGCAAGAAGACCGGTGGCCAACAAGCAAGAAGACCGGTGGCCAACAACATCCGGTAAAAGAAAATGGCGACTGCTGACTTCAACAGATTGTCGTAGAAATAATGTAAGTTGGCTCATCGTTTATTCCCTCTGATAAAGCAATACTAGTTGCATAGATTCACAATTTTTATATCTTCTAGGAATCATCCCACCTTGCCAAATGTTGGTTATGGTGAATAGTAACGTAAAATACGCCAAATACGAGTGATTGACTAGCTAGCTGAAAATATTTACGTTGGATACGTCCTCCAGTTAGGTTTCGCTTTGTTTCTTGGCATGGAGTTATCATCGGTACTTTAATAAAATACCTAGCCAGATGACCTGACTCAAGCGTAATTCAGATGGGTTATTTGCTATGGACTACAGTGTTTCATTTCCCTGTTTCTCGAATTGCTTAAGCCAGGTGAGGTTACCTAACTACATTCCTTGATTTTCAGTCTTCCTGGTATTGTTGACATAGCTTTCATAGTCTTAATTATAGATATAGTACTTTAAATATCACGTCGGTGGAATTGTTGTTGCAGCGGTAACTTAGATAAGTCAACCTATTCAGTCACCATACACCCCAAGGTAATATTTAACATAATGTCTTTCAGGGATTTACGTTAATCGACTACTCTCAACAAAGTGTTCTTCCTCCCTTATTCAAGAAGTATCCTCTTCATCACAACTATGTCTACAGTAGTCATCACGAAAGGTACGAAGTCATCACCTACATCTCTCAGTAGATTGTTTGCATGCATGGTGGTAACCAACCACCTGAGAAACTGACACCCCTGATGGGCTCTTTTTCAGTGTCTTCTGCAGTGCCCGTCCGGGGGCCTGGAGATGGTATGGAGATGGACAAGCCGGTGGTGGCCCCAGAGATCTCCACGGAGATACCACTCCTGAAGGTGGCTACCCCGAAACAGAGTCCCCGACGGGCAACCCTACCGTCGGCAGTTGCGCCCCCTCAGGCCCCTGGCGTGCTGCACCTTGGGAAAGTGAGCCGTGAGGCTTGCACAGAGGTAGAGGCCGTGCGCATTGTTGTTCCGCGGGCCGCCATCAGCCGGAGCACACGGGCCGGACCCCACAACGAGGGGAAGGGAGATGGAGGAAGGGGTGAAAAAGGGTTTCACCTGCAGGGGGACGATCACTCCCCAGATCTCTTGGAGTGGAAGACGGCCATGGAGAAACTGGAAAACTCAGAGCGCAGGCTGTTGCAGGATAAAGAGGGTCTGTCCAATCAATTACGAGTGCAAACTGAGGTGAGGAAATGGATTCAGTTCAGTACCTGGAGCTCTGGGTCGTAACTGGACTAAAGGTCCATATTATTATTGTGATAATTGTTATATTTATCATAATTATTTATCATTCATTTTGAAGTACACATAGACCTACATCATGAATTAATTTTGTTACTATCAGTGTCCTAATTTAAAATATATATGTTCTGCTTTGGATAAAAGCATTTGCTTAAAACTTGGTGAGAAATAATTTCATTGTTGGACTCTCATGCACGTGCATGCACACACAAACAGAAACACACACACACACACACACACACACACCCCTCCACCTCCACCACTCTCAGAGACTGCTGCCACAGAAGATTTAGCCTCCATTTTTGTAGATAGATAGATGGATACTTATCTATCTACAAAAATGGAGGCTAAATCTTCTATAAATTGTAAGTGTGTAAACTACTGCTGTTTTCTGATACTGTTCTATTTAACTACACTGAGAGAAGCCACACAAAATGTCATTGCACCTGTGTATAAAAATGAATAAATTCATTCCTATGCCCAGTAATGAGAGCTATTGAACTGAGTGAGTGGCTCTCCATATGTAGGTGAACAGGGAGCTGAAGAAGCTGTTGGTAGCATCAGTGGGCGATGACCTGCAGTACCACTTTGAACGCCTGGCGCGGGAGAAGAACCAGCTGATTCTAGAGAACGAGGCCCTGGGCCGAAACCTAGGCCACACTGCTGAACAGCTGGAGAGGATGAGCATCCAGTGTGACGTCTGGAGGAGCAAATTCCTCGCCAGCAGGTGTGTGTGTGCGCGCCTACGTGCGTGTTTGAGAGTTGTCAGAGTTATTGTAGTTTTGACGTTTTCATTTAGTCTTTCAGTTTTTATTTTTTATTTGGTTTCAGTTAGTTTTGCAATTGCATAAGTAGTTTTATTTTGAGAAATTGGCTAGTTTTTTAGTTTTTCAGGTATTATGAAGAAAGTCTTGATTTATAGAAGCTGAAAAATGTAGGATGAACGAATGCATCACATGATGTATTTTTATTTTTACTTGTTTTTTTTACTGCTAGTTTATAATAAACTGGTGTGTGTGCATGAATGCATGCACGAGCATAGCAAAGTGGCAGAAAATATTTAAGCTTTAGTTGCACTTAAGACACATTATTGTATGTGTTTTAATGAGTGTCTGAGACAAAGCTGCAATAAGGATTACAGTTGTAGTTGTGCTCATAATGTACACTATTAATAGTGCTAAGACACAATAAAGTGTTAGTGATGCCTCAAATCTTTTCTTATGCCACTTTCAGTACTGGTTAAATTGCCCCAGCAGGCTGTCTTGATCAGTTCAGTGCTTTGGAGCAACAGAATCTGATTAAATAGAATATATACCAGGATGCACTCATCATTGTGATTTTGAAATCACTTAAGTATGGAAAAGGTGGGTTGTTTTTTTTTGTCAGGTTTTCCAATTATAGACATTCATAACACTCATGTTTTCTTGCTTTTGTTGTAGAGTGATGGCTGACGAGCTCACCAATGCCAGAGTAGCTCTTCAGAGACAAACCCGAGAGGCCCAGGGTGCCATCCAGGACCTGCTGAATGAGAGGGAGGACTTCTCCAGAGAGATGATGCACACACACAGGTACATGCATCACCTGCTTGGCCAGTTCTGGAACACGCGTATGAGTGTTAAAGCTGCAGAGCCATAGGTGTGTAAGTCATGAAATACTGGACTGTGATACAAGTCTGTCAATCACAATTTACATCATCAATGTATATAGTGATCTTGCCAGGTGTGTTTTGATTGACGCTCACAATGACAATGATCTTGGCAACCTTGACTGACATTTACAGTGTTGACCTTAATGATGTGTGTTGAATGATACTTACAGTGATCATGACCTAATGGTTACACTGTAAGCGCCATGAATGCCACTGACAACAGCGATGAGATGTGATTTGACGTATAGGTGCGATAGTGATGATTTTGTGGTTGGATGTGTTTTGACTGGACTCTCACGTTGGTGATCCCTGTGTTGATTGACACTCACAATGAGTGACGACTTCATATTGCTGTGATTGCGATCCAGATCTCTGGAGCAGCTGCTGGTGTCTCTGCAGTGGGGTCGTCAGCAGACCTACTACCCCAGCGCCCAGCCCCTCAGCACGGGGGAGCTGGCCCTGGCCAACCGCAAGCTGGCAGACGCCATCAACTCCCACCTGCTGGGCAACATGGGCAGCAGCAGCCCCAAGAGCAGCCAAGGCTCAGAGCTGTGCAACACGCCTGCAGAGAAGATGGCTGAAAAGGTTGGACACTGGGGTTTTGTTTTTGATTATTTTGCTTTTCATGAAAATTTGGCACTTAAGCATTTGAAGTCCACAGTATAAGCTGCGGAGGTGGGAGACTAGGGAAATTACTCAACTTGTGCTGAAGTTCAACATGTCTGAAAGCCAGTACTCACCTCGGCAAAAATATATGTATATACATCACAGTAGTGATCAAGTGCAGAATGGCTCTCTGATTGTATTGCTAAGGTTGGAAGTAGAGTTGCATAAGTGAGTCACTGTGTTCGCACTGGTTATTTTGCTTTTGGTGAAAATTTGGTTCTTAACTTATTGTTTTATTTGGTATTGATGCAGACAAGAGAGGTGTGTTTAAATATGTCTACATTTCTCCTTGTCTCATTGCAGGTACTTCGGATTCTAGACCCTATATCTGCTGTGGACATCCAGGGTGAAGAATCCTCAGCTGACTCTCCACCGTCATCCTTCCTGCCAAACAAGAAGAGCATCGGGCGGTTTCACCCCTACACGCGATACGAGAACATCACCTTCAACTGCTGCGAGCGCTGCAACGGGGAACTATTGGTGCTATAGGCCTGGGACCTAGACGGCTACCGTCTACGGACAGACTCTGTTACTGGAGGTATGTAGAGCACGGGTGTTGCCCCGCGTGCTCAGGAGACTCAAGGGTCCATTGATTCTTGGCTATTTTTTCCCAGCATCAGTTTTGCATGGGAAAAAAAATGAAAGCCTATACATTGCATCCATGGCTTTTCATGGGCTTGGACTTTTTGTGTGACAGAAATTACATACGATAGCAATGTGACATGAATGTGACTTTGCATAGGATAAGTCACACAATTGGGCTGGTGCAGATTACTCACAAATTTGATTTGAGCAAAGTCATTTGTATTTTATTCGGGGGTGGGTTCCTCACTATCTGAACTAGTGTTTGTAAAACATTTCAAGAGGAGCTTGTTTCCTCAGGCGAGAGAGTAAACTTTCAGATACTACACCAGAACTCTTGAGAATTCCTTGTGTGAATGGACAGATTGGATGATGCAAACATCTTTACTTGCCTCCTGTTTATAACCAAAGAGTGTAATGCGTGAATGACTGAAGCATACCCAGGTATTGGAAAGGTGATGATTGATTAGTTACACTGCCCAGGTAAATATTAACCTTGTTGCAATACGACAGTCTGCTTTGAGAAGGATGCTGCTGGAGATTGATCTGAGATTAAGGCATACAGTTTTACTTGAAATATCAAAAAAAGGTTTGTAGTTACAACTGTAATTGTAAACATAAAATATATTATGATCTTGGGTTTTAAGTGATCTGTGTGAATTTAACATGTAAATTGCTGTATTTATTGTTAAGAAATGAATTTGTGAAACTACATCTGTCAATTTTATCAAGCAGTAATTTGGATGTAATGACAGAAATTATCTTTGTTGTGAAATATTGCACAGTGGTGTTTTTATTTTAGCTTTTGCACTGAATTGTGTACCAAAGTGACTTTCACTTGTCATTTCATACTTTCAAATGCTTTGGATAACGGTTTTGACATTTTATAGTGCAAGAAAATTTTTCTTTTTCATTTGAATTAAATAAAATTACGTGGGGATTGTCATAAGAAAGACTGTTTTCTGTAGTGAGTAAGGGACCACCATCTCTAGGGTGCAAGTGATGTCACACTTTGGTACTCTTGACGTGTGAGCTGTATTGTAACCGTTCACCACAGCGTACGGAAAACCTCAGAAATCTTACATTTTGTTTTATCATTCTCCATTTCTCTTCTATCTTTGAGACCAAAATAAATAAATTGATTGTGGTAAACAGTTGGGTGTTTTGTATTCTTTACAAACTACAATAATATGAGAGACCCCACTTCTCTGAATTATCTGAGTAATTCATAATTGATTCTATAACTGTGCTCTGCACATCTTGAACAACACTGAATCAACCAGGCTACATTGATGCAGTCTTCAAAAACAACCTCTACGGGGGAAGTTTGATGGTAGCTTACCCACCAGGAAAAGAGGGTACAATAATTTAACAATCCTTGATGCCCCGCGGTCTTGATATTTTATTAGTGCTGTCAAACGATTAAAATATTTAATCGCGATTAATCGCATTTATGTCATAGTTAACTCAAAATGAATCGCGATTAATCGCACATTTTTATCTAAATAAAAATAAAATGATGGAAAAAATAAATAAACAAAGGACCCTATAGTGCAGTTAAACCATTGCTTAATATTTTCTTTTTTTAAGTTTGCTGGGAACATAGCAGTCAAGCCTCTTATTTCAGAAACAATGAACTGTAACAGTTAGGTTACCAATACAAAGTAAGCCTACTACTTCTTTGCTTTCAGCCAGCTGCCTGTTGACATTTTCAGACAACAGTGAAGCTCGCTTCTTTTGCACAACACAACTTTTAAAAGTAAACTTTCCATTCAGAAGTTTTTTATCATCCATTTCGCCGTATCGCGCTCACCATTCACTCAAACCGTAACGTTAGCCTACAACACAGTTTGCGAGACCAAAAAGAACGTTAATCTAAAAAAAAAAATAATAATAATTTTTAATTAATTATTAATTTAATTATTTGAAAATAATATTTTTTTTTTTTTTTTTAAATCGCGTTAATCGCGCGATAAAAAAATTAACGGCGTTAAAATGGGTTTGCGTTAACGCCGTTAATAACGCGTTAAACTGACAGCACTATATTTTATATATATATATATTGTATTACTATACCGATGATCCAATGCAGGCAAAATACATCACACTGTCAAATCGTTTTAATTGCATTTCACTGGTCTATCACATTTCCAAAAATCCACATGAATTTGTAACCAGACATTTTAGTCAGGACCGCAGTAAAAGCATCGACAATATCCCACCTCTCCGTGAGGTCTTCAGAAATCAGATGAGATCTGAATACAAGAGCCATCTGCACCCTTAGACTGACAAAACAATGTAATGGCACTAAGCTGATGACCTGATGAAGGTCCAAGGCATGGCAGCAGTGCCATTGAATGACTAGTCCTGCTCCCACCAGTTCTTTCTAGCTTTGTGAGTGTCTGAGCGTATAGCAATCTTATTTTTCAGTAGAGTTGCTATCGGGCCCTCAAGAGGAGTTTTACTTTCCACTCCACCTCTAGAGTGTTGTTTGCTGATGAATTTTTTTGCCGGCACGGTGGGTCTCCCCTCTGCACCTTTATAGTCATTAGTGCCCTTCTTGGCAGGGTAGCCAGAGTGTTTCCTCTGGGGTACAAACTTCAAGGCCTCAACCCAGCTTCCTGTCTGCTTGACGGTCCACAGGATGCGGAACATCTGGTCTAAGGTCAGGTTCTTGGCACCACATTCCCAGCGCAAATGCTCATCCAGTGGCAAACGCGCAGTGGCCAGTTTCAGTCGCTTGGCATTGGCCAAGGAGACCCCAGGCATGTTGGAGCGGTCCACCAGGGCCCCGATGACATACACCTTGTTGTGGTCGAAGGTGCGGAGCACGTTCGGCGAATCAGCAGTCAGATAAACCAGCTGTTCGCGAGGGAACATGTCAATGGGCCGCTGAGGGGAGGCGGTTATCATTAGATTCTCCCACGTTTCAGTACTATAGCGTTTGAGTAGCTCTTTGTGGTAGGCACCTTCGGGATTCAGGTTGCAGAAGTGTAAGTGAAAGGGTTCTAAAGAGCGTCGGTTACTTCCTTCAGACTCTAGTAGTTGTGAGATTGTGTTTTCTGTTTCGCGTTGTGTCATTTGCAGTTCATAGCTCATGTCGAACACCAGCGGCTGGCCAAAGCGCATAGCCTGCACACTCTGCCAGCCAAGCAGTTTGTCAAAAGAGCGCTGCCAGAACGGGAGCAAAAAACTGTTCCGTAACTTGCTGCTGCCTTCATCATCTTCTTTGCTCACCTCCTCTCTTTCGGACTGCCTTTCAATCCTTTTCTTTTCCTGCTTCTCCTTGATGCCCTTCTTGTAACCTTCTTTGATGGCCAAAAACTTCAAGTACTTTTTCTTAGCGGACTTGGTGGAATGCTCGGCAACAATCTCCAGCTGTTCGTTGGTAATCTTTTCGGGCACCCGCTTCCCTGCCTGTTGCCACATTTCCACCAGCTCACGGGTAGCCTCCAGCGGGGAGTCCTTGCTCATGACCCCTGTCTCTCCTAGGGCGGCATCATCGTCAGAGTCCCTTGGCGTCTCCTCGTGCGCCACCTGTGATCTCATTACAGACTTCCAGATGTCCAAGTCCAACTTTTGTGATTCTAGGTCTTTAGGTTGAGGCGCATCTTTCCACTTTGGCCAGCTGGTGCAGAGAGATCGGACAGGAGTTTGGAAGGGGTTGAGTGAGGAACCGGAGCATTCCGATGCCGGCAGATACCCTTTCTTTACAATTAATCTTGGAAGCAAAGAATGACAATACGGTCGCAATTCATTCAACAGAGATAACTTTACGAACCTCATGACTCTGAGTACGTAAGTAAGTTACTTAGTAGGAGTCAGTAATGTAAAGGTAGGCAGTCAAGTGGCTCCAACGTATACTGCTAGCAATATAAAGCAAAGAAGCTAGCTAGCTTTAGAAACTTGCACGTCCAACCTTAGTTTGGTGTGATGACCTCTCCAAATTGTCATCCATTATGGCAAAGACTTACGTGGAAGCAATGATGTGTATAAGCACATAACGCGTATTAGCACATAACATGTAACATATTCCCTGCTAATTTGATGAACCCTATGTATTTCCAAGCAAGTCCTGCTGCGCTCATGCTTCCATGGGAGACCACGTTAGCAGCGTTCCGTCAAATTAGCTCGCTCAACTTCCGGCCACAGTTAGACAGAAATATACCTACAGAAAAGTCATCAATCAGCTTAATTATTTACGCAACATTATATATATACATTGCATAACCATGATAACACAAAACAAATGGAATAAAAAAAGGATCAGCTCAAGTAACAAATGCGTGATTTTATTGTTTTAAAACAGGAAACAACAAACTAAACAGGCACATTATGTTCAATAGGAAGACATTGTCACACACACATCACTCTTCTTATACAAATGTTTCTTATTGACCCCTCGTCCAATATGTTCAGAACAATCTAAATATTAATAAAAATGTGTTTCAGTGATGAACCTAGTCAATGACTACACCACAATATTTTAGAAAATGGCAATCATAGGACATCAACATAAATATGCTTAAATAGGAAGACTCTGTGGCATAGACAACTCTCTACTGAATAAAACGAAGGATTGTGTCTTAATAAAAGTGGGGTGGGATATGTTCAGAGCACCCTAAACAATGGGTTTATTAGTCATCTGGTCAATCTGGTCATTGACCGTGTCACAGATACTTCACTGTCAAGCAGGCAGGAAGACATTGTGACATGCAGAGTTTATTTTGTGACCAAATTAATATTATTCCTAATAGGCTACTCCCAAAACATAAAATAACTGGTGGTGTAGTTATTAGTAGCTATTCCAGTTAACATTGGATCTTTGAGTAATTATTATTCTTGATATGACACCAAAAACAAGTGATGCTGAAACTCACCTCATAGTCATGAACAAAATACTGAGCTTAAAAAGTAGAATTGTTTTAGGTGACAATGGCCTCGCATGCAAATACAATGGGCTATTGCTGTGTTAAAAAATAGGTTAATATAGACTGCAGGTAGGCTGCAGATTACCAAATAGAATTTTGAACATGAGTCTGATGGAAAAGAGCATATCCCTATGATGTATTTCACAAGAATTAGCCTATCTTTGTATCTTTGTAAGTAAAGATAAGACATTTTGTGATCCCACGAATATATTAAATATTCAATGTTATGATATGCTTCCGACCATTTAATTAAAAATAACAACAACAACAACTAAACGTTTTTACCATTTCCTGAAGTGTTTACAGTACTAGTGCATGGTCAGTGTTGTTTTCCAGAACTATTACTTTGGTACAACAAATTCCGATTCTGTTTTACTTCCTGGGGTTAAAGTGGATAGTCATTTGCCAGCTAAATGCACCGAGATCCAAATTTCTACACGGAAACTTGATGCTGTTGCACACAGGGAAACGCAGCAGATGTGTTGTCTTGTTGATTTTTAAGGGTTTGCTTGACAGACTGAGAATAATCTTCTCCAGTAATGAGTTTATTTCTTCCCAAATTGTCTTGCAAGAAAGACATCGATACAGTCATTAAGACTGTTGCTGAAAAGGTTCTGGTTCTACGATTTGGAAGAGATGAGGATGCTGTGTGCATGCAACTAGATGAAGTTGTAAGTAGAAAGCAAACTACACTAATGCATGGATGCTAAACCTTACATACAAAGATCCTTTTGTGTTACATAATAGCCTGCATAGAACCTACTCACGGCTAGGTCGAATCTGATTATTTCGGTTCATAACAATGAACTATAACAATAGCTTAATCTATTCTTTGTCACCAGCTGTCAAAAACATCCCATGACTTAAGCAACATGGCCGCTATCTATCTTGTGGATGCGGAGAAGGCACCCATTTACACTCGCTATTTTGACATCAGTTTCATCCCATCCACGGTGTTCTTTTTCAATGGACAACACATGAAAGTTGACTACGGGTGAGCTTGCACACATCACATTTTGTGTAAGGTGTTGTAACGTACGACAGCAAATCGTTCTAGACACGTGTATAGTTAAAACTGTGCCTTCAAACCCAATCTATTGCGAATAATTTTTCTATTGATGTTATCTGATCGGTAAGGTTCCTTTTTCCATTTTGTACTTTTTTTTCCCATAGGTCTCCAGATCACACGAAGTTTGTGGGGAGCTTCAAAACCAAGCAAGACTTCTTGGATCTCATAGAAGTTATCTATCGAGGAGCCATGAGAGGAAAGCTAATCGTTCAGAGCCCAATAGATCCCAGAAACATTCCTAAGTACAATCTACTATACCATGACATCTAGTGTAGGGTAAAGGAATGGACAAACTTGTCAGTCGTCTGAAACTGATTAGCCATTTGTTTCCCATGGAAACAACCAAACACGACGCATAAGTTTGAGTTTCTTCTTGTGTCAGAATAAGTGGCCAAATATTGATGGCCCTAATCTTGGCTTGATTCTTTGATAAACCTACATTTTTGGTTGTGCTATTTTAATAAGATCATTACAATAAATGTTTATACTCTTTCAGACTTTTTTATTCATCATTATTGTGTTATGATACTCTCCAGTGAACAACAAACCCACAGATTTCACCATTTATTACCTTCAGGTGATCCCAATAACAAAACTATGATAAGAGTGAAATAATTGTATACATCATAAGAAAATAGCTCATCTGTTGAGGTGCTGTAATTGACAGAAGTCTAAATAATAGTGTCTTATTTATTGTGGTCATGGCTGTTGATGCCAGCTCTGATATCCCTTTCCTGGGCCAGGCGCCTGCTTCTGGTGATGATATTAAAGGGAGTAGGTGATGCTCGGGGTCTTATTGCCTTGGTGAAGAACCTAAACACAGACTCCATGCAGGCAGCTGGGGCACTGTCGTGGCATAGGGTGCCGGTGGAGAGCTGCATGCCAGCCCTTAGAGTGCCCACCGGTCCGTTCAGGGGTTTACTGCTCAACACCCACCTCCTAGAGTGGGCACGGAGCCATCCACGCCCATCCACCCTCAGGGGTTGGTGCCACACATTGTGGGAGGAGTCTATAAAGGCAACTGCTGACACACGGCTCTCCACTCCCTCTGCTCGCCGACACAGGAGATCCACAAATGCCAGTCCACCGTAACCATGAGCGACCACCACAACATGCTCAGCAGCACTCTAGAAGATTAAATCAAGGCAATAAATGAGCACAGTTGAATGCAATACTGCGTAGTATGTAAATACCTCTAATACTGTGTGTTTGAACTGCATAGCCAAATGTGACTTACAAAAAACACTTTGTGTGAGTGAGCTTGAGCTGAAGTCCCAAATGTGTCTTTGTAGTGTGGTGAAGGAGATAGTAAAAAGTGTGTTAAACAGCCATTTCACCTGGGAGATCATGCAGTCCCAGACACAGCAGACGTGCTCCTCAGGCGACTTCCCTCCCTCGTTTGGATTCATGAGCAACACCGCCCAGCTCTCAGTCATGGCCCAGAGTATGTAGGGAATCTGGCTGCCTTTATTGAGGCACTCACGGACCACCATTCTCCAGCTCCACACCCCACAATGCATGGAGCCCGCATCCTGGATCAGCACTAGAAGGGCCCTCTTGTTCTTCAGTGCCCCGGGACTCGTGTACACAAAGCCCTCACTATGGGGCAGAAACGCCCTTTGCAGCTGCAGGTGATGCTCGAGGATGTTGTAGACATACGTGGTGATGAAGCTACAGAGGGTTGCTTGCTCTCGCTGGGTGCCCTCGACGTCGTGACAGTTGAAGCGGAATGCATATGACTCGCCTGTGACCCTGTGGCACAGGTGGCCTTCTTCTGTGAAGCAGTAAGGGAATCTGGACAGACTCTGGGTATTGTGGTCGAGGTTAGATGCCATCTCCATTCCACCTTGCTAGAACACCTGAAGTATGATAAATCAACACGGTGAATCTGTGATTCAAAAAGTGGGTTAACTAATTAATTTAGCAGTAGCAAAGAACCTCTGATCTGTATGTTTTCTATCTTTCCCTGCTATGCATACCTGATTGAACTTGTCAAAGGCACTCTTGATTAGCTAAGCACACCTGATTAAGCTTATCAAGACTATAATAATTACACTGATGTTAGTCAGGTGTGCTTGAAGCGAGGATAGGTGTGCTCAGCTTCGTTTGAGTGCCATAGAACACTCCATTTTTATTGCTAAAAAGTAGAAATTTATCTGGTAACTTATAATACTTGCCCAAAAGCAAATCGCGTGCATGTTTCTTGGCCTCATTTAAAAATCATAGTGTGTTATTTAATAGACACCATGCTAATACATTTCATACATTTTGTTCGTTGTGGTTACACAATTTACCTCCATAAAGCAACAGCATGCAGGGTTGAAGTGTAATGTTTTCTTATGACTGCTGAACACAGTCAGAGGTGCAATGAAAGCTCTCTATAGTTGGGGAATTGTAGGTAAACAAAAAACTAGGTATCTTAATTTCACAACTTCCCTAAAAGGTATTACTTGCATTATGCAAACAGATATTAATTGTGCTGACTCAGTCACTCTGCCATATCCTGGAGACAGGACAACTGTTAGTAACAACATTCCATTAAGCATAACAAAACAGAGCATGTCCAGAGTTGCCTGTTCTCATTCACACAGTGTGTATTTGAAGAGGAACAGAGGAAAAATGTCTTGCTCATGAGCGAAATATATTTTTATGTGGACACGTCCATGTTCAGCATGCATGGTCATGATTTGGGTGTGTTAGTTATAATGACTGCTAAAACTTGAAGTGCAGCCAAATCACATAGAAAAAGCTTAGGATGAAACCTCCCTACCGCCTGAAACTCATTTCCAGAAAGGTTTTGGACATTTTTTCTTAAAGATACAATCGTGTTTCAATCCCTCCAGTAGACACCAAAGTGTAACTTCCAAGTAATCGCCCAAAAAAGAGAGACACTATTTCAGTTTAAAACAAATGTATATGTAAAATGACAATGCAGATGAAAAGAGAAGGTGTTGCTTATTGCCCAATATGCTCAATATTACACAAGACAATACTTGTCCAAGCATATTTCTGTTTAAAATCAACCACACATACCAAGACCATAGATTAATATGCTAATCTAATACTACACAGTCACCCGTTTATTTTGGATTGAGTGTTTGAGAGAGCAAGTTTGAATCTACCACCTCATAAGTGTGAACAGCACACACACACACCACCACCACCATGACTTGACCAAAATTACAAAATAAGGGATTAAAAATCAAATTAGTCTCTTAATTCTTTAATCTGTTAAGGGTACAGCAAGTAGTTCCTATTTAAATTAATCAATACTAAAAATCTTCATATAACTGGATTTTGCATTATACTGGCTCTGTAAATAGGAGGCAAAAGAATGCACCTGGTGTTCTTTCGCAATATGATCATTATAATAATGAATCTATTTTCTAACAACAGATAGTGTTTTGTGCACCACTAAGTAGTAATCAAATCCCAATGTCAAAGGATACATTTAGATTCTTGTGCAAAAAAAAAAAAAAACAGGAAAAGAAATCTAGCATGTGTTTCAAGCCGACGGCTTTTACATAGGAACCGGATGTGTGATGACGACCTTGTTGGAAGCAGGAACATGAGCACTGTAAACAGAACACATGTATTATAACGAAAAATATCATTAGTTAGTTAATTGCACACATTTTAGTTATTGTAACCATGTTTGCGAGCCTCAGAACCGCATTCTGTGGATTAGCAATCGGAAGGACAACAGGATATTCAGGTAAATTGGATAACGCTAGCAAGCTAACAACCTGTCATATACCTAATGTTATAGCTTTCAGTAGGACTGAAAAGTTGTCTCTCCCGTAAAATTGAAGTAATGTAGGAGTTTCATGATCAAGTGTCATTAAGGTTTTTTCCCTCCGCTGCAGGTGGAGCGTTGAACCATATAAAAGTGATCTCTGTGGGACTGAAGACCTACGAAGTACCTCCAGACTATAGCAGTAACTATCAACCTATCGCCTTTTTATGTAATGTACGTGTCTCATCTGTAATGTATAATTTCTTATTATTTCGTTTGTTGTTAACATACACTTTCTATTCATATAGATGTGGTTCTGCCTGAGAAACCGAAACTTAAGTTCATCAATAAAGTGCCCAATTTCAAAAAGGCAAAGAAGGAGATGAAGAGACTGAAGGACATCCAGGGCCCTGCCAAAGGAGCTGACAAATTCACCGAAAAAGGCCAATATGGCATTGTGGTGAGTGCCATACATAGATTGTGTGGTACTAGATAGGTTTTATCCTGCTGTTGAGCATGATGCATAATATAATATAATCAGTTGTACAGAAACAGTGTTATGTGTTTGAGATCATTCATAAATCATTCATAGATTTTAAATGTACATACTTGCTCATTCTTAGGCCCTTGGAGGAGGCTTCCTGCACTGGGGTCACATAGAAATGATGAGGCTGACCATAAACCGGCGCATGGACCCACGAAAAACCTTTGCCAACTGGCGCATCAATGCCCCTTACAAACCAATCACTCGTAAGGGTCTAGGCCAGAGAATGGGAGGGGGCAAAGGTGCCATCGACCACTACGTCTCGCCAGTGCGTGCTGGCCGCATGGTGCTGGAGTTGGGAGGCAAAATCGAGCTGGGGGAGGTTGAACCAGTGCTCATCGAGGTGGCCAAAAAGCTGCCATTTCCTGCTAAGGTTGGTTGTCAGCCATAGCTCAATTTGAAGTGTTGCGTGAAGTATAAACGTGCAGTCCTTGATTCTAATCCAGTACACTTTTTGTCATATTCAGCTAATTTCTCCTCATGGTCCTCTATCCGTTCTGTGTGTGCAAACTTTAATGATCTGCTCAAATTTAAGCAACAAAGTTGAATTCAATCTTATTTATATAGCGCTCCATTTTTTTAAATGGAGAAAGCCAGCATTTAAAGTATAGGTTGTAGAAGAGCTTAGTGGGTATACAATGTGTTCATAATAGCAGCATGCATTTATAATGGCCATACTACATATTGAGGGTTGGAATGTACTCATGGGGTTCATATTAATAGAATGAGCAGATAATTGTGATCGTATTAGCAGAGAAATTAATAGTTAGGCTGGCAGTAACACTAACAAAGCTCTTATATAGTTCAGTTGAAGTCTTTTAAGAGGTAAATGAATAAAATAAAGAACACATATTGAGCAAGCTTATGGTGCAATATTGAAACGAGATCATTTAAAAACACATTTCAGTACCACTTCACTACTGGATCATCGTACTGGTCTAACCTTTGGATTCTGTTCCTGTAGGTTGTGAGCAGGGAAAGTTTGGCATCCTTACACAAGGAACAGGAAGACAAGGCAACAAATAACCAGAATCCCTGGACCTTTGAGCAGATTGCTAAGGGAAACATGATGGGGATCCGGAAGGTCCTAAGTCCCTTCGATCTACACAACCACGGCCGCTATACTGGAAAGTTCTACAACCCAGACAGGGTCTGAACTGCTGACCTTGCAGTTGTATAGGCCCAAGGGAGTCATGACTGAATGCAGATTGCACTGGACTTGAAGCTCTCTTTCATTTAAGACTTCCCTTGAGTCTAGACATGTAAATTATACATGCAGTCATCCCCAGACAAAATGATACATGAACAAGAGTACCGCCCATGGGACTGGATTAGATCCTCATGGTGATTTGTGGGACTCGCTGTCCTTTGATGAAACATTGATGTCCTCTGACATTAGCTGTTATTATTTTCACCACACAAATGGGAGGTGCTGTGTTATACAGTAAAAGAGTATGCAAACTTTGTTTCTGTGCATGACAGTGTTTATGTATGATTAAATTGGTTTATTGACAAAAAGTACATTGTAGATTTTTTTTCTAGGAATATGAGGATGTAAATGTACATTAAACTACACGTTGCGAGTGCAATATGGTTAGTGTGGTTGACCTTCTTAACATGGCCGACGGTCGATACAAATCAGGTATTTGCGCATGTGCCGTACATAGTGGTTTGGAAAGATTTGCCGCGAAGCGGTGAGTTGAATGGTGTGTATGTTTGTTTCTTACTTTGTGACGGGGAAAAGGTGATAGAAGTAATACGTTTTAATTTAGCACAAACATAAGCATTGCCAACCGCTAAAAATAAACCTTAGTTTTGCTAGGTTGTTTGTGCACTGTTTGATGTGACGTTAGCCTGCTATAGCTAGCTACGCTGTTTGTTGTCATCTTAGTTGTCACTGATCTTCTAAGTGTAATCTTTGCAGGTCGTCTTGATATCAGCTACCATTATAAGTTCGTTCAGTTATACCATTTTAACTTTGAAAACGAACTAAACATTTGTTTAGTGTTGAATATATAATAATATCAGTCTATCATTAGTCAAACCTATGGTTATTCAAGGGTGTAACATGGCTCTTGTTTTGAAAATGAAGTGGCTAGAATGATTGAATTCTTACTTTTGTAGAATTGTGGCTGTGCTGCTGTCAGTTGACGAGATTCATTATGAAGCCGGCCAGAGGGTCTGGAAGAAAATCCACACAGGGCCCAATCGGCAGAGGGCGGAGTACAAAAAAGAATGTTCACACAACTTCTGAGGTAGGCGCGAGTTTAGGTATCAACTTTCCTAACTAACTTTACAGTAATGTTCTTGTTACTTGGGCTACACTGGCTGTTTGTGACTAAGGAAACATTCAAAGCCTATACTTTTGAATAGGGTGACCAGACATCCCCGTCTTCCAGGGACAGTCCCCAGAAATGTCTCAGTTTTTAAGTGAATTAAAAACAGACCGCTACAACAGCTTCATATCACTCTTCTTCTACTAACACCTTGCTCGCCTACTTTTAGAAAAAACTGCTGTGTAAAATTTTTCCAGAATCTAGCAAGGGGGTCAAGTAAATCTACAACATCACCTCAAATGCTTTTCAAGCCAGGAGGTAACCCAGGTATTAAAGAAGGGATGGGGTTACGGGATTTAGAAATCATACTACCAGGTGATTGGTAGCTGATTCGTATAGGCATACAGCCTCTTTGAATTTAGGTCAGTGTATCATTTTGATACCCAGTTTTATCAGTTGGCCTTCACTATAGTTTATTACAGTACCACAGTTACCATGGTCAACATACATTAATCCGGAACTGTCCCCTTTTTATTTTATAGATAAAAACATTAGATATTTTAATGACATTTTGACCGAACTGGATATGTCCCCGGTTTCAGAAATCTGGTCAAACTTTTGACAATTTGGACCTACCTGTAATAATATTGTATATAATGTATTATATTGTTTTCACACCTGCGCCTTTCTGTACATCAAGCTTATTGTTTCTTACATCTGTTAATACCACTCTCCCAGCTTGGGGGTCACTACCTTAAAGGCACAGTGTGTAGTTTTTAGGGGCATCAAGTGGTGAGGTTCCTGAATTTCAATTAGCTGAATACCCTTCCCTTTTCAAGCATGTGTTACTACCTACAGTGGTCCTCAAATGCCATAAAAATGTGAAAAGCCCTATCTCGAGACAGTGTTTTGGTTTGTCCCACTGTGGAAACATGGTGGCGCAATATGGCGAACTTTGTGGAAGAAGACCCACTCCCTATGTAGATATGAGGGGCCCATTCTAAGCTAACTAAAACACAACAATTCATAGCTACAGCTAAGGATACACTAATGAAAACATAATTATGAATACTGTATTCAATTTATATGAAGATATGCCACTAAAAACTACACACTGTACCTTTAACACCAGTCTCATCATCATTCAACCTCTCGCTACTTGGGCCAGTTCACACTTTCTGCTTGGACCCCAACAATCGCTGTTTGCGGCGATATTTAAAGTTATTATTATGATGGTCTATACCCCTGTCCTGTTATAAATGTCAAAACCTTACATTTATCATTGTTTTCAAGTATATTCTTGCCTTCCGCTAATAATGCTTCATCTTATACATACATGCATATTTGTCATGCATAGTACATTTGTCACAGAGTACCACGGATACTGTTTCAGAGGGGGGGCCTTTATAGGATCTTAGCTGAGACTAATCTGGGGAGAACTGTTGGGAGATAGCTAGCAGGAGCTAGCTGAGTATGGTCCATCAAGGCATTTTTTTTGTTTCTTGGACAGTATTTTGTTTGATCAAAAATGCAGTGCTGTCGCTGTTACTAAAATGTACATCTCTCTCTTTGGCACCACCCTCGATCATCTTGGCCACAACCTTTATACAAAGCAGCTCATATTGTTCCTTAAGTGTACATACAAGGGTATTTCTTTCCTTATGTTACTGTAATTTGCAGTATATATGTAGGTGTGTTTCAAATCAGTTCACACACCTGCTGATGGAGATATTTCATAACAGTGTGATTTATGAATACATAAGAGATACTCAGACCTGTAGGGTTCCAACAGTGTTATTTGTAGATGGAGGTGAACGGTCCTCCACAGTTTAATACAATACCTGGCGGTTTTTGATGTGATTTTGTGGTAAAGATGTGTAGGTAGTATATGCAGTAGGACAGAATAACAGTAGACCTGTCTAATTAGTATTATTGTGTCATTTTTTCCCAATCTTCATGCTTCTTCTTAAAGCATAACGTGACTTTTTATAATATGGCAAAATCATTCCAAAAAATTAGTTGTCTGAGGATGGTAGAGTTCCACGCTGCACAGTTAAGGCCAAAGTAATGATACAGATCACAACTGCTTAACAAACCAGTAGATGATGGCACCTCTGTAGATTGATGTGATACAGGTAAATGACATAACACTGAAATGTTTCAGGAGGCTGGTCACAGCAGTGAAGGAGTGAAACGACAGCAAGTCACGAAAAGGAAACGTAAGTGGAATTAAGAGGAATTTTAAAGATGTTGGTGGGATAAAAGGGCTCTTAAATATTATTGCAAGGGTTCTTTTAACTTTCACGGTCTTCTAACATTTCCTTTCATTGTTGTTGTCGATTATTTTTGTCATATCTTGTCATATCTTGTTATATCTGATATCCATATCACAAATAGATTATACCACAATCTGAAATCTTTTGACATACCATTCATTCACGTTGTCTTATTTAATTAATCACTATTATAAGTCAATTGTAACTAGTCAAGTCACCAAAGCCTTGGCAATCTGAGTGCATTCCCTACATGCCAAAACATGTATGGAAGGAGAGACTGATCATTACTACACTGTTTTGATCACTACTACTTTGGTAGGTGTGCCAAATACAAATTTGCAGCATGCAGAAAGAAATGTCCCTGTTTGTTGTCTGCATATTCTGAACTGTGTTTATGAAAGCTGGTATATTTATGTCCTCCCGTCTACAGAGCCTCTTTCATCAGTCAACGCTAGAAGAATCAAAGGTCGAGAGAAATGGAAACGGTTGGCTCAGCCTGTCATCTCTGCCATAGATAAGATGCTGAGTCTTGCAGTGCTGTGAGTGCTAGCGTGATAAGCTGTTTTATCAGATCTGATCGTGGTTATGGTGGCGGGATATGTTTGCTATTTTATTCACACTTCTAAAGTTTTTCTCTCTCTTTCTTTCTTTCTTTCTTTCTTTCTTTTACTTTCTTTCTCTCTCTCCACCTTCCTCAGCTCTGTTCTGTCGATGAAACTGAAGGAGAAAGATGAGACACAGAAACATCTGAACATTCTGAAAGAAAGGTACGTGTAGTTGTCATCCTAAATATGCAAAAACCATATACACACGATATACACACACATACGTACATGAACCAACAGACATGGAAGATCGGGGTTTGGTGTCACCCTGACTCCGGGGCCAGTATCCCCATCACCAGGAAGCCCTTTTACCCCAGTCAGACCAGCAGCTTGAAGGTGTAGTCCTTGATCATAACACATTACACGGTTCGTCAAATTCAGTTTAATTGTCCTCACCTGCCTCTAGCTATCTATTACGTGTGTGTACATCCTAGCGCTGTGAATGGTAAATTGGCTCTGACCAAGCCAGCCAATCAACACCAAGCCATACACTATTCCAGCCAATCAACACCAAGCCATGCACTATTCCAGCCAATCAACACCAAGCCATACACTATTCCAGCCAATCAACATTTTGCTTCATTAGCATGGAAGGGAGGGTTGTAATTTGATAGGCTGTTCAGCTCACATATCAACAACCCTCCACCAGAATTGAGGACTGCACCTTTGAAACCAAATGTATGCTTTTGTCATAAGCCCTATCACACAGAACTATGTCTACAGACAATGTGCATTAATGCTGTAGAGATTGGTTACTACAGATGTCTCCAAATGAGTTGTAAACGCACATACCATGATCTACAAATGGCCAACAATTTACAATGGGTTTTTCTATCCACAAATAAAGAACTCCTTACTTGTGACTTACGAGATATCATTTGAATAAACGCATGATTTGTACAAATTAATGTCTATTATAATGTCTGCAAATATATGCTAAATATATACTTTTGTAAAAATGCATCATACTTTGCGTGTCCATTTGTTGTGAAATGTCATTTGTAAATCTGTAATTCTGTGTATGAAGTGTTGAATCTGCATTTGTGGATCATCCAACACACGCATTCATCTCAGCTTCCACTGATGTCATTTTGAGACATTCTTTTCACCTTTTTTCACGGTTCACACACGAATAGGTCCACAAATGTAGATTCAAGACTTCACATGCAGAATTGCAGATTCACAAATGACATTTCATCACAAATACACATGCAAAGTATGGTGTATTTTGAGAAGTTATAAAGCATACATTTACAAATAAATATGACTGTACAAATCATAGTATGATTATTCTAATGAGAACTTATAGGTCACAAGTAAGGGGTTCTGTTTGTGGGGTTCTTGGTTCTGTTCACGAATTTCACAGAGTCTGATTGACACCGAAAAGTTTCTTTTTTTGTGTTTAGTTTAGGATAACATATTCACTCCCTCTGCACAGATTCCTGGCCAGCTGTGCCCAGCTCACAGTCCCCCCACGAAAACAAGTTGACCTGGGTCACGTGTCGCGCCAGTACCAGGTTGAGAGCTTGAAGGCTGAAGAAGGGGAGAAGAGACTCAAGTCACTGGAGGTGAGGGGTGAGGGAGGGATGGGGCAGTATTTAGAAGAAGGTGGAGGGAGGGAGGGGGCAGTATTTAGAAGAAGGTGAGGGAGGGATGGGGCAGTATTTAGAAGAAGGTGAGGGAGGGAGGGGACAGTATTTAGAAGAAGGTGAGGGAGGGAGGGGGCAGTATTTAGAAGAAGGTGAGGGAGGGAGGGGGCAGTATTTAGAAGAAGGTGAGGGAGGGAGGGGGCAGTATTTAGAAGAAGGTGAGGGAGGGAGGGGGCAGTATTTAGAAGAAGGTGGAGGTTAGGGAAGGAGGCAGTAGGAAGGAATGAGATAGGTGGCATGTATGAATTATGGTATAGTGAGAGTGTGTATTTCAAGAAATGAATCAAGCAGATCATAATATGAGTTTCTAAGAGTGAGTTTTCCATCTGAGGCTGGTTTTGGTGTGTTGGTATATGTGCATATGCAAATATATGTTTAACTGTATTGGTGATTTGCGTTTGTGTGTGTGCTTGTGCGTGCGTGTGTGTGCTCAGGAGAATCACAGATCTGTAGTCAGTACCCTGGAGGAGATGGAGGTGACGAGGGACAGACTGGACGAAGAGTGCAGGATCCTGAGATCCAGGATGGAGGAACAGGAGGAGAATTCACAAGAAGTAAGCACACACGCACACACACGCACACACACACACACACACACACACACACACAAAAACACACATACACACACACACACACACACATATAAACGGCCACACACACATATAAACGGCCACACATTGACTCTTGAGAATTTGGATGTGGTTTTGTGTTCTCAGCAGTAAAACTCATAGCAAGGATTGCATAATATCTGGCATCGGAACAAGGTTGTGACAGTTGCTGGGAAAACTTCACCATTCAATAAATTCAGTGTATCAATTAATTTTTTGTCCATTAGATTCAAACTTGTTAAAGTGATAATCTGACGTCTGCTTGTATCTTGTATGCATATATATATATATATATATATGCAATTGCTATATCAAGTATATATATTCATCTGTACATAAACTTACACACACACAAACATTCACAGGCACATACTGTATACATACATACTCACACACACACACACACACACACACACACACACACACACACACACAGGTTATTGCAAGGAAAAAAACTTACATCATCATGGCCATCATACTTCCCAGAAGTACCTTGCTAGAGGAACTAGTGTTCAAGTGAACTAGTGATCAAAATGTCACTTATTACTTTTCTTTAGGTTCTACAGAGGAGAGAGCAGACGGTTCTGCATCTCCCTCCTCTGCCACCCCGCTCAGACACGGAACAGCCACTCCAGGTTAGAACCGCAGCAGCTGTACTTTGTGATGAAAGGTTCATGTTGCATCAGATGACCATCGACATTTTTTGGATTTTGTCTGGTTTTGTCTAGTTCCACAAAACTGTATCTCATATCCCCTTTTAGAACATTTTAGGTACGGTTCTCTTGCATAGCTAAGACATGGTAGACATGTGGTCAAGCAAAAATGCCTGTCTCTGAACTCTTCAGAGAGCACTTCCCGTCCTAACTGGCACTTCGACTAGTGCGTAACTTGCAATTACAGCAGTTACACTTCTGCACTCTTTCTTTCTTTTTATTTCATTTTGTTATATTTCTAATGTAAAGTAGTATTTATTTATTGTTACACCAGGTTCTATTGCTCGTAGCTTGAATATTCTCTCCCTTGTACGTCGCTTTGGACAAAAGCGTCTGCTAAATGACTAAATGTAAATGTAAATGTAAATGAACTCTTGCACCAACTGTCTCAATTTGTCAACACCACTACCCTCTTCAAATGCTAAGGCAACTTAGTGTTGCCTAAGCTATTGCAACTTGTGCAACCGTTGGATTATATGAATGCCCATACACAGAAAATGACAAACAAGTAAAAGATAAGACTGTGAGAGTTCTACACAGTTCAGTGAAAAGATGCATCCAGTGCAGCTCAGTTGTAGGGGCCATCAGCAGGGCTCCTTGAGAGTCTCCGTACTTAGAGTGGAGAGAGAACATAATAAAGAAATGGCCTTTTCATCAGAAACAGGAAGTCCTGTTGGGGCCTGTGGTTAATGAGTCCCGCCGCCCTTCTTCGAGCAAGAAAAGCCACTTACCTCACAGGAAGTTGATAATACATCACACTTATTTGTCTGTCCCTCTGGAGAGTCCTTTTTTGCAATTGCTAAAAAAACAAACAAAAGGATTTCAGCATTCATTTCATCATCATCATTATTTATTCAGGGAGAATTGACTCTTGAGAATTTTCGATGTGGTTTTGTGTTCTCAGCAGTAAAACTCATAGCAAGGATTGCATAATATCTGGCATGGGAACAAGGTTGTGACAGTTGCTGGGAAAACTTCACCATTCAATACATTCAGTGTATTGTCATCAATTCATTTTTTGTCCATTAGATTCAAACTTGTTGAAGTGATAATCTGACGTCTGCTGATATCTTGTATGTATGGATGCAATAGCTGGGCATTTCCTCATTGGTTAAATGCCTTTTGCATGTTAGCACCAGGAGCTGTGAATCGACTAACATATCTGCATCTTTACTCAGGAACGACTGATGAAGTCGGTGCCGAACGGGGCCGTCATGGCTAAAGCGCTGCAGAATATGCCAGAAATCCAGCAGATGAAAACGTTTATGGGGCTCGCGCACCAACATGCCGATCGGTGGCTAACTGCACTCAACAGCCAAAGTCAATCGACTTAAATGAATCAACATACCTTGCCTAATGGCATCTCCGCCCTTGTGATCTATCTCTCTCAGTCCTTATACACCTGTCATGCTCTGTGTGGTGTCCTTAAAGATTTCTGCAGTGCATGGTAAAAATGTTTTCTCCCCCCTCTGTTTTTCGTGTGTTGAACTTGCTTGAGTGTAGTTCTAAAACAGGTTCTGCTGGCCTCTTCTACTGTTTTACTTGCATTTCGTTCCATTCACTTCAAAGTATTTGCACTTTGAAACTGGAATTTCTTCATCAGATATCTCAGCTGTGTAATACCACCTGTGCAGTGTGTGATCCTCACCAATTTTCCAATCTTTCTCCCAACATCCAAGACTGTTGTTTAGTTATTCAGATAATCTTTTCGTTTTAATGCATTCATTGCAAGTCAAAGTATAAAATATTGCCAAAAATAAATCAGAGCTATTTTAGTTTTAGTTTAACTAAAGACATAAAGACAAAACAATGTATGAGAACAGACAGTATAGAAACAGAACAAATGTTACATTCATAAGATAAACAATAAACATGCTTGGCTTGCTTTCTTGGTTTTTGTCATTTTTTGTCTGAAATCCCTCAAGTTAATCCCATGTCCTTGAAGAATGGCCAGGGAAAAGCCTCATAACGCAGTCTGGTCCATGGCAGTTTATGCAGTTCTTTCAAAACAAGTTAGTACAGTTCATTTAAGCAGATACAGTGTCCAGTTTAAGTGCCCATTTTGAATTGCTACTGTTACCCGATCATCTCCTCCCCACCGAGTTAAATCTGGGAGTCCTTACGGCGCAGTGATTTCCTACGCAGTGACTCAGAGTTGTCCTCATTGAAGATTCGTTCCACCGCGGAGAGCATGGAGGCACGCATAGTGCGTCCGAGGCCTCTTGCTGCGAACACGTAGAGCACAGGGTTAAACATGCTCTTTACGTACACCAGGAAGAGCGACACGTAGTAGCCCTTCACCGCCACGCCGTTCATGTCCTTCCAGCCCTGCTTCGCTGAGAGCCAGCGCAGGAATCGGAAGGTGAAGTAGGGCACCCAGCAGGTGAGGAAGAGAAGCATGGTGAGCACCAGCACACGGTAGAGACGCGCCATACGCCGGGCCGTGTAGGACTGAGCAGCCGAGGCAGAGGTAGAGCCGGATCCCGGTGACACCAGCGTCGGAGATGTCATCATGGACGCCGTCGGCGTCATCGCCCCGGTGCGCCGGGCACTGATCAGTACCGCGAAGTTGCAGGACAGAAAGATGACCATAGGCAACAGGAAGCCAAAAATCGTCTCGGTGATGAAGAAGCCATTGCCCGTCTTAGACTTGGGGGAACTTTCCAGGCATTGCAATTTGCCTCCCCAGTCCTGTAGCTCAGCGGTATAGAGGTACGGCGCGGCCAGGCAGAGTGCCAGCAGCCAGAGCAGGCCACATGTCAGCGGCACGGCCCAGCGTGGGCGCTTATGGCTGGCCCAGACGGGTCTGAGCAGGCACAGGCAGCGCTCCAGCGCCACGGCACAGAGCAGGCAGGCGGCAGCGTACAGGCCCAGGCCACGCAGGAACATCACCAGCCGACACGCATGCAGGCCCAGCGGCCAGGAGAAGCGGTGCGCGAGGTAGCCCAGCATGAGCGGCGTGCGCAGCAGCAGCACCAGGTCGGCCAGCGCCAGGTTCACCACATACACGCGGAAGCTGCTGGCCCCCCGCCTCTCCCCACCGCTGCGGGTGGACGCCGAGCACCAGCGTCGGACACCCAGCACCCACACCACCAGTAAGTTTAGGGGCACGCCCACCAGGATAATGACCAGCGTCACAATGATCTGCAGCACACGCGACGGCTCCGACATCCAGGGGTCCGCCGCCATGGTGGTCGCCATGGTGACGTTGGCACGGGCTGAGCTGAGGGAGAAGCTGCCATTGAAGGGGTGTGCCAGGGTAGACATGGGAAGGCTCTGAGGATGAAGGAGGAAGAAGCTGCTCAGAAAACACATGAGGCACAAGCTGGTACTTGTGTCAGGTTCTGCATGTCTTTCAGTTTCAACTGTCAACAAGTTTTATTGAAATTCAATACACCATGTGTAAACACAAAACCAGGGTTGGTAGGGTAGTAAAGTAGGCTATAGGCAACATGTTGCTGAAAACAGGTTATATTTAACATACCCCTATAGTTTTGGTATGTAGTCACTTTTTATTTGTTTTCAAGTTTTAAAGCACATTTGAATAGAAACGACTACTGTGGTGGTTAATATGGAAATAGCTTAAGTAATGTATGTATGTATTTATTTATTTAACTATGTTATATTATTCCTCAGGCCAAGCAGCTATAAAGTTTACTGTGAGCATGGTGAAATACAGCTATTGTAAATCTGATTAAAAGAGAAAGCTGTCTAGAATGACTGACGAATGATGAGTTGCAAAGTGAGTTGTTCAGCATTTGCAGCACAGAAAAAATGCATTATTAACTCAAACTGCATTTTGATTATCTTCCCTGTGAAGTGCGAGGCCCTCTTGTGTCAATGATTGCTCTCCTATACACCACTGCCTGGTGTTCGTTCAGGCTCTTCCTTCTAACTATGAGCAAATACAATAGTTTTTCCAGAGCAGGGATGAACACTGTTTAACCCCACCTTGGATCTAGAAGGAATTTTCTAATACATTTTTAGAAAAAAAGACACAATATATCAGTTTCTCCAATTTGGATCTCTGTCGATCAGGTGCGCCTGTTGGCATGCCATTGTTACCGTTGAGCACATTTGTAGTCAGGTGAAAGGAATGTTCTCCCTCATGCCTCCAGGCTGTGTTAAGTGCTAAATGCTCTGCACCTTTCCAGGCCTGTCTCCGCCTATCCAGTACGTATGTATGGTATGAGAACGCACCTTTTTTTTTAAAAAGGGCTCTCAGTACTGAAGTGTGTCCGGCAAATTAAACTGAAAATAAACAGAGAAGGTCATAAAAGAGATAAGACCGCTCTAGTGAAGTAGATCAGCTTACCTTCTGACTGATGTGAAGATGAAGGGATGAAGATATTTTTCTTTTTTTCCCTCCCCTGTAAGCACAAGCTGGAGGTGTGAGGCCGCGTGTGAGTCGTAGACTGAGACAGGGAAGGAGTGTTTCTTCACGTCTTGACTTATCAGTAGAATCAGAGTGGGTGTGATTACGTTTGACTTTCTGTTAGAGAGAGAGTGTGTGTGTGTGTGCTTGCTTGCTAGTGCTTCCTCTGAGCTTTGATTGCAACACTTCAGCATTGAATGGCATTGCATCGATGGGCAGAGCCTGTTCAGCCCATCCACGAGAAGGTGTGTGTGACTCAGCGCTGTCCTTCAACTCTGTGACCTGTGAACTCTGTTCCAATAGAACATCAATTATGATGCACGGTTTTCTCAAAATTACAACCCATTGTGCTAATTTGTAATAAACATTTCCCTTTTTCTTCTTCAAACCACCTGTACTATCAGGCTGCCGTAGTTCTCATTTGTGCCATCAAATACAAAGCGGTCCACCCCAATCACTTTCTGTGAGTTCTTGTATGAGAACCTCTTTATCAGCTGCCATAACCTCCAGACACAAAAACTGTTTTTCCCCCCTCACCGTCTCACTACTAACCCACTGTAGCATATATAGCATATATATTTATCCCTGCACTTCTTGCACTCTCCACTTCTTCTTTGCACTATTGTTGTGTAACATTTCACAGCTACTGTATATAGCCATTCCGCCTTGTATATACTTTCTTAAACTTCTTAGACCGTTGCACTGTTGGTTTTGTTTTGTGTTGTAATGTATATTTTGTGTAAGCACACTGAGAGCCACTTTACCAAGTCAAATCCCTTGTTTGTGCAAACTTACTTGGCCAATAAAACCTGATTCTGATTCTGATATGTTTCAAAAGAGAAACAGTGACTTTGGGTTCACACACACACACTGTACTGCTTCTGTATGCAAAATGCTGCTCTAGTCATTTTCCTCCATGTACTTCTGATAAATGTGTCTCTGTATGTGTGTTTGTGTAACATATTGCCCAATGTTACTTCCTTTTTTCCCTCTCAGGCAGGCCTCTCATCCACCACAGGATGTTTAAAGCACTGAACCACCATCTTGCCATTTTCTGTTGCACCAGCTGTAACCACTCTCATCACTTAAGAGAGCTACTCTTAAGCATAAAAGGAGGAAATAATTTAATTTTCATATGATTATAATATGATTTTAAAATATGTAAACTTTCCCGATGTAGTAGGATACGTTTTCTTTGCCCAAACAAGTCTTGCCTAGATCCACAGCTGTGCTGGGCAGGTTAATGTGGTTTAATATCAGAAATGTCTAGAGCAGGTAATAATATACAAGAGAATTTGCAATAGAATGTGTGTGTGCGTGTCTTGTTGTGTGGGAAATACAGGTAGGTGAGTGTGTGTAGTTCCTGAATGAGCATACATTCGAAATTCATCAGAAAAGCCCTCCCCAAGATGGTGAAAGTCGTCCACACAAGTTTTGATATAACTCTTATCAGACCTTTCTGTGTGCATGACAGCTTATTCTTCCCACTTTATTGCATATTCCATTGTAATAAACATTTTGCTGTCAATATATTTTCCATAGGAATCTGCACAACTACTTCCTTAATAGACCCAGAGCTGTTATGAATGTTAAAATTAAATCAATAGCTACCCAAACCTCACATGGTTTTATACATGTAATGTATTCAAGCAGTTCAACAGGGTCACCTTGCAAGGACCTGTCAGGTGAACATAATTACTGTAGTGTGACCAGTGGCGGCTGGTGATTTATTTTGGGGGGGGGGGGGGGGGGGGCGCAATCATAGACGTATATAGACTATAGGCGGAGTTGGGCAGTGCGATTTAAATAGCACTCCACAATGAGAAAACAAAAACACAAGAGAGGTTTTGAGTAGAATATATTAAAAAACAAAAGATTTATTTCATGAAAACACAGTGCTCAACACTGTCCACTAACAACTCAACAAACTGTAAAATTGGGCATGAGAGGTTTAGAGCAGAATGGTTTAAGAAACATTGGGTTGGGTTCCAGAGGTTTAAATATTGGGTAGTAGAGGTTTAGAGTAGACTAGATTCAGAAACATTGTGTACAAGTTTAAAACAGAGTAGATAAAAAAAAATTAAAAAAAACACAGGGTGTAGAGGTTTAGAGCAGAATAGAGTGAGAAAGACTGAATGATACCAGTAGTTTAGAGCAGAATAGATTCAGAAATACTGGATTATACTAGAGGTTTAGAGCAGAATAGATTCAGAAACACTGGATGATACTACATGTTTTCGAATGCCAATTTGGTACCCTTCGTCCAACTGCTCTGCAATACTCAGTCTTCCAAAGAGGCTTAGCTTCAGGCTGTTAGTTAGATGGCTGCGGCAAGATTCGTGCTTCTTACATTTATCGTTAAAGTGCTTTAGATCCCTCATCCCCGTTGCAGTCCAGATTGTTTCAGTCCCAGGACTTTGGAACAACAGGCAGGGAAAACAAAAAAACGCATCACTCACTGAACAACCAGCTAACTAGCTCCGGTTAGCATACAGGCTTGAGGAGAAGCTACGGGTGTACGTCCTCCCGCGGTCGATGCTCTGCTGCTGCATTTTTAAATCCGGACGTTCGGGTCCCATGTCTTTCAGTCTCTTCTTATCGACATCTGATCGTCGATTCGAAAGTTTTCAGTCGGCATACTCACAGAATCAAAGTCTCTGCTAGCTATGTTGCTCTCGTAGATACGTGAGATGTATATGGGATGTGAGGGAATGATAAAGGTATCTGATTCGACGAATAGTCCAGTCGCGTTGAAATAAAAAACGATGTCATTGGTCAGGGCGCAAAATTTTGCGCCCCAGGATCGAACTTTCATCCGCCAATGAGAAGCTGTCCTTGCTCAAATGTTGCAGAAAAGTATGAAGGCTCCCATTGACTTCCATTTGGCCGGCGCCCCTCCAGGGAGGAGGGGCTTATCTCAGTGATAACGAATGGCAATATATTATATTTGGTCACATTTAAGTGGTTGTTGGCAGGGGCTTACGGTCTCCCACACACATGTAATGCGTTAACACGGTACAGTTCCTATTTTAGTTGTTTGGTATATAATGTTTTTTTTACTTTTTTGTTTGTTTTCATCTTAAAATTTTAGGAGGGGCGGCGCCCTTGCGCCCTGTATTGACGCACCGCCACTGAGTGTGACAAATGGGCCCACTTCCCAGGTATAACTGCCAGGCCAAAGGCTAGTCATACATTGTCTAATCAATGTATTCTTCCTGTGTGTGTGTGTGTGTGTGCGCGTGTGCGTGCGTGTGTGTGTGTAGGTGTGGCCAGGTGTGAATGAATATGCCTGTGCTTCTATTTTGAGGTAGTGAGGTAGAATGGCAGGGTCACTTTCTTTCTGCTGAACACATGCTCTCAGAAAAGCCCAGACCTTTCTGTGTGTGTTTGTAAGTTTTGGTGTAACTATTAGACCTTTCTGTGTGTGTGTGTGTTTGTGAGTTTTGATGTAACTATTAAACCTTTCTGTGTGTGTGTGTGTTTGTGAGCTTTGATGTAACTATTAGACCACAATGCATGACTGCTTATTCTTCCCTCTTTCATGTGTGCATCTGTGCATAACTTATCATTGCCTCATCATTTTTTGGGGGTGGTAGATTGCTCTTACACGAATAGTATAAACACTTCAGTTCTTAAATCCGTGTCATTCCAGTACATCTGAAACTTTGCACATTGCATAAATGCCCAGAATAATTTATCTTTGTTTCATTTATACAGGAATTCCATAATTCGTTCTGGTAACAATCATCTGTTTCAAATCCACTTCTATGAACCATGAACAGCAGGCTACAAAATAGACAAACATCAGTTATACGTAGGTTATACGTCAACACTATTGAATCGATGACTGATTTATCCTAAGCCAATATCACCACCTGCAGGAATGTAGAAGTACCGTTTAGGATGATAGTCGATGCTCGAAAAAACATGAGACCACCTTTTCTGGATATTACAGAGTGAAATGAACACGCAACTGCATATCATTTCCCACTTTTTGCATTTTACATGTTATGTCCATTTCATTAAACAGTATACTGAGAGTTATATTAAAACTCTTTCAAAGAGAGTTCCAAATAAATAAAAAAATGTTTATAAAAGGACCCTTAGTATAAGCACTAAGTTGCAGTCTTCAGACTGTGGGGCAGTGGAGTTAGGGGAGAACCACAGCTGTTATTGATCTCCATTATCTGATATAAGATATCTGACGGGGGGGAGTTCAGCCAGTAGTCATCTTCTGTATAGAAGTATTTGAATACTAAGCCTCGACGACCGTTTTGCACATCCTCGCTTTCAAAACCTTATTGTAACTTTCCTGCCAAGGGCCGCGAAAAAAGAGAATTCGCTCCAGAAGCAGTAGGAGAGAGGGGTGGGCTTTTCGGCCGAATACTTAACTGTGGTGTGGCAATGCTTAAAGTTTGAGGGTCCTGAAATTCCTATACTCTTGGAGTGACGAACACTGCTGAGAGCTGACATGAATAATTCTCTTGCGTCAAGACTACAGGCAAATTCGCCGGCATCCGTTTCCAGAGTTATCATCATCTTGATGGCATTACTACAAGTTGTAACTTGTGTTATGGTTGTATTACATCTAACGGGACATATTCAGGTCGGTGACAATAGATTCTTGTTGATCCATTGTGCTCGCAATGTCTTAACTTTGTTTTGACGATGGAAACTGCCGTTTCACTATGCTGATTAAGTTATATTTATTGAGAAGTATCAGTATTTCAACACGATTACAAGATGTTTTACTGTGTAAAATAAGTGGATGAAATAGCTATCTCAATTTGCGTGTGTGTTTATTAACTCATAACTGTTGTGCAGCGCACTAAAAAAAAAAGATCTATGAATGTGACTTCCATATGAATCGAGAAAGTATATTTTAAAAGCCCTGTATTTTTTCCAGTGGTGTAGACCATAGGCCTACTTTACATATTCACATCTGTATAGAGTGATTCAATGGGCACTACTTCAAACAGCTGGGCACTTAGTGTGGCTTTGTGGTGGTGCTGTTCTCAACCCACGCTACCTCAAAGGGATTCCAGGTGTGCTTGACTAAACCATGCATGTGTCACAAACTTAACCATGCTTTGTATGTTGTCTCCTTACTGTGATGTTGTGTGGTTTGTGGTTAAGGTGCCTTACGTAGACATACCTTTGTTCAGAAAAGTGCTGAGGTCAAGTGCCTATTTGATGATGTAGCTCACAAAGCTTTCACAAAGGCAATAAGAGAATTTGTAATGGAACGAGTCTTCAACATCCTCAGCTTAAAATACCGTGCCTCTATGTTGTATTATAGCATTCTATGCATTTTAGCGATCAAAGACATGAGAATTGATCTCAGATGTGCTTGTAACACCACCATAGGAATGATGATGTCTTTTTTATTTGTTTTATCCGTGACATGTGGAACTCTTTGAGGGGGGACTTTTAAGTTTTAAACTCTTTGTCTGACAGAGTGACTCAGTCTCTTCTCATTTGTTATAGGCGCAGGGGGATAACAAGAGCCCTATCAAAGCGGAGGCTTTTGTGGATCCCCATAAGAAGCAACCCCTCAGGCCAATTAGGAGACCTAGAAATAAGACCCCAGTGGCTCATCTTCCGATAAAACCATCAAGCACACACACCCAGAGTAAGTGTGTATAGCTCACACCCTGGAGATGTGTGAGTGTCACGACACTGTATGTGGGTAAAGTGAGATTTCAGAAGAATGTGTGTCCGTGTCTCCTTAAAGCTAGTCAGCATGGCTTTGGTCTAGTCAAAAAGTTAAAACATGCACAGAAACAGTACTACCATCAGATATGCCATTTATTATTTTATTTTAAGATATAGCAGTTTGTGATTTGGAGCTACTTTCTCAAATAAATGTTGTATTACTGAAGAATGTCAGAAAGGACACTGATTTCACTGTACTCACTCATTAATGTTCTGTGTCTGTTGCTATCAGGAGAGGTGCGGGCCACTATGATCCACTGGAATGCTGAACAGGGTCTCCTGACCCAGTTTGGTTACCATGACGGGCGGGTCCTGGTCAGAAAACCAGGCCTCTACTACATCTATGCCAAAACCTGTTTCCGTTACTACAATGAGCTGGATCCAGGCGTTACACCTCATCCTCGAGCATCCCCCTTGGACCATCGTCCGGTGGCCACTTCCAGCACAGTCCAGTTGATTCAGTATGTCTTCCATGAGCGGCCCAGTCGTGGCGCCCCTCTCAGGCCGACATTGATCATGAAGAGTGGGGGTACGCAGCGTTGGAAGGTGGGGGGATACCACATGTACTGTCAGCAGCAGGGCAGGACTGTCGCGTTGAGGACTGGAGACGGCCTGTTTGTCCGTGTGTCCAACTCTTGGATGCTTGATCCCGAGGCAGAGGGGAGTTACTTTGGGGCATTTAGGATAAGCCACTGAAGTGAAGGTTTTTTTTTGTGTGAGTTATATACAACAGGTCCTTATTATTGAAATTATTTTACATTATTTGCTTGTGAGAGATACTGTACATAGATAGATGGAGAGAGCGAAGCTGACAAAGAGAGAGAGACTATATTAGTTGTGTTTATCTGTGGTCTCTGAATCTATTCTGTCATGAGGCTTGTTTTATGTCAGGAGACTGGAGACTAGACAGGAACATAGTTGGGCTGCTTGATCTGTGCAGAGGTAGAAATTGCCATTCCCTTTCATTGCCATGACACCAAACATGTTAACAGTCTGTAAAAAAATAGCTTTGTATTATATGTGTTTTCCATAAAACAGTTTTTGACGTTTTTGTAGTGTACACCAAATCACATGATTGTAATGACTTTATGATGAGCATTTGGCTCTAATTTATTATGTTTCCTTTAATATAAACTAAACACACGCCAATATATGATTTGTTATATTTATTGCTAACAGATGTTTTCAGAACTGAAATGGACAAAGTCATGAGCTGAGGTAGAATGAATCACATTACCACCTGCTCATATGGAGTAAAGTCTTTAGCACATTAGCTAATTACACACTATGATTACTTTTCCCAAAGACTGAGGGTAACACAAATCATTATGTCAATGCAGTGAACACAGTTTTGCCTCGAGAATGTAGAGAGTAACTTTGTTTTTCGTGAGAGGCGGCTATGTCAGCAAAACTGTGAGATCTGGATGCCATAAAGCTGGAATAAACTCACAGCCTTCGGTTTTACAAGACCACTGCAGTCAGCAAGAAATAATGAATCTGACTCAGGGTGATTTGGTAGTCTTTTCTTACACAGACAGTCTTAGTTAATCATTTGCTGTCTCTGGGGATTTTGTTTATGATGATGAAGTAATTCATATTCAATTATGGATTCATTTCAGAGTATACAGTATGGCATAGTAGCATAATTATTTGTTTTCATGACATGTCCCAAACCGCCCTTCAATGCTCGCATGCACGCACACACACACACACACACACACGCACACATAGTTTTACATAAACCCTTAAATTAGTCATCAGTCAGGCATTTACCCTTGTTCCAAAAAAAATCATCTCACATAAAGACCCTGATGAAGATGATGAAGCATGAGGCTCTATCATAAAACTGATAAACCAACATTATGGAGTTTTGGTCTATACCTTGCGAGCTAAATATCTAAAAATCAAAACACTGAGAAATCACTGAGAAAAGCTTGTTCACATGCTCACTGTTAACATGCTAACTGGCATCTTTTGGCGATATAGTTAACAATGTGGTGCTCTGAAGGCTTTTCCTACATGTTCTCCAGGTGTTCTGTCCCAGGTGTTCTGTCCCAGACCAGAGAACTACGCATAGCTAGTGGGAACAATAGGTGTGTTTATCTGTCCTTCACATGACCATATACCATCACAATTAATTTGAAGATGATACCAAAACGTGCCTCAGAAAGTGACAAATTGTTGCCTAGTTTTATTTTAAATATGGCCAAGTCCAGCACCACGGACAGCTCCTATATTAATCATTATATTGGGATCGCTAGGGCAACTACAACTCAATTATGCAGGAATTGTCATGTGTCATACAATGTGACTTAAAAATCCTTGTAAGGAAAAGTAAGCTATACAAAGACTGCAAATTATAAGCACTGGATGAAATGTCCACACAATGAAAAAATGTAAAAAGATAAAGACCACCGAAGGCAAAACATTTTATGAAAATTGTGTCACATCACAATCACATCACAGATTTGACTGAAAGTGTAATTCAAAGTGAAGTATAAAGATAGATTTAGTCTGCTGGCTTGGCCATAAGGGGAGATGCATTTTCATCTAGTGCAAAGACAGTAAAATACATGAAACCACGTAATAATGTTGATAAATAACATGATGTCTATGCATACCCGCACTTGAGGGCATGGCCTATTTTTCACATGCTTCCCTTCATCAGATATTTTGTGGAATATTTTAATGAGGTATTTTGTCTTAATCTACTGTAGAACGCTGTGTAATGTAATTGTGTAGCATTCCAGGGAGAGGTAAAGAGACCAAATAACCTTGCTTTTAAGCCTTTGGCTATGGGAAGCCTTCATCTATGTCTCAAACCAAATCCAAGGGATGAGTCACAATGGAAAAACGGAAATCTTACAAAAGGTTCATGACTCCAGTCTCGACTCGGAACACAAGCACAGACAGAGTGAAATCACAATTAAATCAACAAGCCCTTCAAACGAACAACGCCTTGCTGCACTGCTGAGATTTACGATGAAATAAATCTTCCCCCTGGGGGAGGAACTGGCTGGTTTTGCACCCTGACTTTGAAAAACACCAGTGTGGATTTCAAGTGGAGCCAGTGCAGAGTACAAAGGCAAATGTAAACATCCAGGATAGACATTTTAACTGTCATCTCCCACGAACCACAAAGTGTAGACAACTGTGCAAATATTTCCACCACTCAGTACTTCACACAGAGAAGGGACACATGGTCAAGGATGACCATGTAAATCACTAGATTAACGAAGCATTTATACCTTTGTCTAGTCTTTGTAAGGCCTTTTTGGTAGCTTTTATTAATACTTTTTTATTAGCCTACTGGTTGTGCCAATGGTTTATATTATAATAAATAGTAATCATCACAATAATAAAAGACACAGCTTCACCATGTCGACAGTTCTTACTTCCTGTCAAGAGATTCTACATAGTCTAATCACCCTAACTTCACAATTTATATTCTAGAATCGTAAGCCACTCGTCCTTGCAGCACTCTGCACGAGCCATCATGGAGTGCATCATGGTGAACAAGGACAATGTTGGTGATGGTAAGTGACCAAAAATGTTGAAACTTGAATAATGTACAGCAACTACTGTAGGCCTGAAATCTGTATTACGGTGTGGTAAAGTTTACAATTTGTAAAGGCCTGCGCTAAATTAGGCCTACTGAAATAAATAAATAAACAAGTAGTGAATGGCAAGGCTGACAAGCTACTAATAGCCAGTTAGCATTAGCTTATCTTGACAGACATTGTTCAGTCAGTTAGTAATGAACTACTTTTACTTTACGATTTTTTCTGACCACGTTTTGTATTAGTAAAATATATTACCCATCGGTTACTGACTGCGCCTCAGTGCTGGGCTATTCATAAGATAATCTTGTCAGTTACATAACTAAGTCACATTGTTCTGTTCTACTACTGTCTAGTTCTGCTACAGTCTTATTAGCCTAGCACTGTCTCTATCTTTCAGTTGCTAAGGTAACACTTTTTCACGATGTAATTGTACCGTGTAAACCTGTGCACACATTTTAGAAAATAATTAATGTAATAAGGTATCTAACTTCTATCCAGAGAGGCAGCTTTCTCTCATGGGAACTCTTGAGGAGGTCTCCCTGCAGGGAGAGGTTCAAGCCAACGAACTGAAGGAAAAGCAACAAACACTGAAAGCTTTGCAGGTTAAGTTACTGGACATGCACTACAAACCTACTGTACCTTAGCTAATTAGCTAATCCATGGCCGTTTTGTACCACTTCCACTACTATGGCTACTAAAACTAACATTATTATTTCGGCTATTTGTATTACTGTATATATTCCTCATTGTCAACAAACCTATGCCAATAGAGATGGTATGGTGGGCTATCCAAATGAAGTGAATCATAACGATAATATTTCTTTAATACTGAAAACATAGCTTGAAATTAGGAAATTTAAACAGCTGGAAGACGTAACAGCAAATAGGACTGATTAGAGTGAGCAATAAAGTACTTAAAGGACACTGGTGGACCAACATGGAATGAAAGATAGATGCTGGTCTTTACCTGCTACACAAACATACAAATTGTAAGCCATCAATAACTCGGTTGTTTATTTATTTATTTATTTATTACACAAAACAGGACACACTCTCAGACCAGAAGAGTATTTGTGAGGCTGTTGAGCTTGAGCTGAAAAATTCAGACAGGCAGCTTAATGGCTTGCTGTGTGAGATTAAGCAGATCAAACGTCGCAACAGCAGCCTGGAGTCACAGTTGCATGAAATCAACTCGGAAAACATGAAACTGCAGCTCCAGATTCAGGAGCAGGAGGAGAGCCAGCAGTCCTCACTGGCTAGTTACAACGCCTACAGAAACAAGATGGAGGATCACAAAATGGCAATCGCTGAGGCAGAGAGCCAGATGCCTATATACAAGGAACTGATGGAGGCAAGAGAGCTGGTCAAACGGCTCAGAGAAAAACGAGACGCTCTTGAGATGGATTTACAGAACCCAGAGGGACAAGCTGCCAAAGAGGCCCAAGTGGGTGTAATGATGTTCTCTTGGCAATCCATTTTTTTTTCATGTTCTTTTCTCACCCTGTTCAACTTGTCTGGTTTAGTTAACTTTACCTTTTTATCTGTTGTAATTTCTCTCCAACTTTCGGGTGAAACTTGAATCATTGGAATTCTTTTTTTAAATAGCTACCCTCTAGGCCACACCCTACACTCCAGACACCCTTTAATGGGATTTACAGCATCAGAGGTGTATTTAAACAAGTGAGCTCCTTAGTTTGCAGAGTAGAGAAATGATCACAATGCTTTTACTATACTTTACATTGGGAATTTAGTAGAAATGGCAAAAAGACAACTGAAGGATTGCTTCAGTTCAACCCCTGAATACTATTTGTGAATATTTATGAACAGTAGAAATGTGATAATCAGGTGATAATCAGAACACATAATAACCAGAGCCCATAATCCTACATCTGGGTCACTATGGTAACATACCGGCCTTCGGTTCTTCCGGCACTGAAGTTGGCAGCAGCCTTAAAAGTCCAAAACTGGAAGGTTTTCAAACATATTCTGCCCAGACATGTAATGGCTTCAATTACACCCGTGCAGAGCTCAGACTAACAAAGGAGAAAAGGAACATAAATAAAGGAAGGGAGGATGCACTTACATTACATTGCGTAATGGAAAGGAACGTTGTGTTTCTACAGCACAAGATTGATGACTTAGAGCGGCAAGTATCAGCAAAAAGGGAGATGGTAGAGGAGAAACAGGCATTTCTGCAGAACGAACAGGAGGTCCATGCACAGCTAAGGAGGGATATTGAGGTACTTGAAACAGATGCATTGGTTCTGATGCAGTGATGTTCATTATTGGATTAGGATTTAACAGCTGAATAATGCATGAATATGTTTGTGTTCTGTATATAATCATTAGAATTTGTGTGACACACTGACAGAAATCTGATAAATAACACAAAACACAAAGACTTTATTAAAACTGCATCTTTGGGTGATGGTCAGATGCATAAAGGATGGACAGATAGGCACAGATCCATACCTTCTCAACCCCCCCCCCCTACTTCCTCACCAGATCCAGAACAGAAGATATGACGCCAGAGTGAAGCGGCTCCGCTGCCAGCTGAGCAAGGCCCAGTCCAACCACAGGTACATAATCAGCGACATCAAACGCATGGAGGATGAGATGGAGGAGCTGACAAGACAGGTGGAGGAGACGGAGGAGGCATCACTCCAGCACCACTAGGCATCACTCTAGGCCTGGTTGGTGTCCTCAGGTGCGAATGTTATTTAAACAATTAAGTGTATGCATCTCTATTGTGTGTGTTAATTATTTCTATAATGTGTGCCTCTGTGTGTGGGGGTTGGGGGGGGGGATAAGTTATGCTTAAAAGTTCATGTTGCAGACTTGTTCAAGTTTGGTAGTTGTAATGCGGATAATTTTAACATTTTACATTTATGGAGTTGAATATGTTTATATGTTGAATATACATTTTTTTATATATATTTAAAAATATTAAAATCTTTCACTCTTACAATTTCCCCAAAAATATATTCACTCTGTGTACTTGAGTACCACAGTTTGTATTCTATAATTCTCAGAGTTTAGATGGCTGCTAAATTCTGAAGAATGGCCACTGGGTGGCAGTAGTGTCAACCACATGCCTCTTCTTTTTACCAGAGATGCTTTGTTTCCCAACAAATGCGAGTCTATCTTGGAAACAAGCAAACAGACGATGGCTTTATTTGTTCCTCACAATGCAGTCCTGATATTCTAAATTACTTTCTCTTGTAGATCATCAATGTTGTTAAGGTACTTTGTTTTTGTGTGTTGTGAGTGTGTTGTGTTTCAGCTGCGGCCTTATGTATGTGTACAGCAATTGTACACAGATTGGCCTCTTGAAACTTGGTAGAAAGAACAGACTTAACACACATGTAGTCACTGTATCCGCAGACAGTGATGTAGTCATAATTCATAATTGCCATCAAGCTCATATTTTACATACGATGTAGAACAGGCAGAAACAATGTCACTGAAATTAATATTTGAGGATAAACATTGAACTGAAACAGTTTGATTGACATGATCACAGACGTCAAATTGCTCCTGGTGAATTGAAGAGATAATCTGACAGACAGTTCCTGTGGAGTCTTCATTACCAAACCACCATTGGCTAGTTTTCTTTTTGGCAAGGACATGAACTTTTGAAACAAACGAATAATTCTATTCTCTCTCATCACTCCAGACCATATCTCTCATCACTCCAGGCCATAGATAGATAGCTGGAAAGAATCACATCTGATCAAATTGTAACTTCCATGCATGTGTGTCTGCCTGTGTGTGTTTTGCCTTATTTGTGTGTGCCTGTCCATTGTTTTGGAGCCAGGGGCCACTTGAGCTCCAACTGCAGTGAGTGCATGCAACGTTCTACTGAGCCATAGGGTATGACCCATAAATCCGGCACATGGAATGCTCTAATTCTATGGAATGACCCTAGGCCTCTGTGACATCGGTTGGAACTTTGAATAGGTAAATGTTCTTAATACACTCCCCATTAAGAACTGTCTGTACAGCAGCTAGGAAATCGCAAGATTGATGACTAAGCAAAAAAGGAGTTTGACACTTGATTGATGACTGATGACTGAGTTTTGAGTGTTTACTGTAAATACTGTTGTTGACCATTCAAAGTCTGTGTGGTGCAAAAGCACTGTGAGTTAACCACGCAATGCTGTATTCCTGCTGCATTATCAGAATCAGAATCAGAATTATTTTTATTGGCCAAGTATATTTTCACATACAGGAAGTTTACTTGGTGTGGTTGGTGCATAGGACATACAACAACAATATATATAAGTAGAACAAAGTATTTACCGAAAACGTACAAATATTAACAAAATAGAAAAATGTGTATGATGATTCCCTGTCAGTCAGCTTCTCAGCGTTACTTGGTATCATGTGGCGTGTAAGTTGTTGGCTTGAGAAAGCAAACAGCTGCTTACCGTACACAGTACAGAGTGTACCAAACCATCTAACTGACTCCACCTGTAACTGAACTGGCAGCATACCTACTGAAGTCATGTATAAAGCAGCCAGGGAGGTCATGTCCAGTCAAACACACATTCTCACTGTACGATAAGTCACTTTCAATTAAGGCATCTGCTTAACTGCAGAAGAGTTGGGCAACTATCCCAGACCTGCCAGTACTGTCAGTGCCAGATCAGGAGCAGATCACAACCAAATCCACCCAGTATCCTGTGCAATCTTGACTCCTGTCTTCCACCTCATTGGCTGGCTGAGCGTATATGCACTGACATTCTCACTGAGTCTCTAATGAGGGCGCGATGTGCTAGTTTGGAGAATCCCCAGCATCTGTTGCTGTGTGGTGCTTCTTCCGTTCCCGCCAGTATGTGTTTGGCCCTGAGATGGTTTTTTTTTACTGCGTTCGGAGCCCCAGGCCACTTCTGTACTTTAGCGAACTGTCAGATCACCCTCACACACAAACACACACACACACGCACGCATACCCCTCCTACTCCATCTTACTCACACACTCACATCACTAGCCATGTTTTACTACTATCTCATGACATTTACTTTCTTTCTACATAACACATATCCCTCTGATACACCCCGAGTGTAGATATCGCAATATATGGGTGCCCTTTACATGCTAACATGCAAATTTGCTAATTTGCCTTTGAACGTTATGTAAATGTAATGCTACTTTCAACTATCCGGCATTCCAACAGTCTTTGCGTGTCGCTTTGAGGAGATTTATGTGTGAGAGTAACTCCTGATATCTCATCTAAGAAGACAACACAGATAATGATGACAGAAAATGATAGATATTTAGTACTGTGAAACCATGGCTCAGTGCTCATGCTTGAAAGGGTCTGTCATCTTAAATGACCAGGAGTCTGAGATTAGGTCTTCAAAACCCACCCAAAATTTCAGGCAGATGTGTTGTGGTTGCACACATTTGAAAAGGTGCAGGAAATGCTTTGAATTTATTGTTTCTTAAAGAACTTGTACACATCTGGAAAGGTATATACAGTGTCATACCACAGTAGAAGAAAATATCACCGGATGTCGACAAATTAAATACTTGACAAGGGGAGCATGGACATGATGCTTTGGACACAAGCTCAACAGTGACACACTGGGAACGCGTTGACCTTCTACGTAATTTTCTGCACATAGTTGATTTATTGATGATTGGTTGATTGTTGTGGGGCTCTGATTTATGTGATGTTAAGTGCACCTCCCCACACCTGGATTCTTAAACATTAACAGTCACACTTTTCTCAGTCTGTCATATCTGCAGCAGTTCAGAGATATTACTAAAGAAGCAAATTATAGTATCTGTGTTAATACAGGATATAGTCTGGGCTAATCCAGACCTTGATAGTTTGTGTTTGAGAGTTAGTAGAAGAGTCCTGTAGTATAGGCAAGGCAAGGAGCATTTATTTATATAGCACAATTCATACACAATGGTAATTCAAAGTGATTTACAAATTTGCAGATAAAAGAACATAGAAATATAAGAGATTAAAACAGTAAAGTATAATAAAGAGGAGAGTTCCCTCGTTCTCATTGTCTGAATTGTGTGTCTTTATGGGTGAGAATAGGACAATAAAATAGAGATTAAATGGTTAGATTAGATCTCTAAAGATGTACAGTATACAACAGAAGTGAGTACTCTTCTGTGCAATATCACTTAAATGTCAAGTGATTCAAAATTGTATCACCTCTCAATAATTGCATTATTTCTGTTGACAAGTAGGGTATTTTCTCTTATGAACACTCAAAGACAGATACTTTAGAAAGACTACATTAAAAACACAGACCTCAAAGTAGAAACTCAATGCAACAAGAGAATATACCTGTGATCATTGACTCACAAGTTAGAAAACCTGTGATAACTGAAACTAAATTGAGTACAAATTGATTGATTTCCAATTAATCTAATTGCATGAACACGGGTATAAAATGACCGGTGAACACCAGGACCTTTTGGGCATATGGGCTGTGTCTGTAAGCATGTTTGGCAAATCTGGCCAGGACTCGGCAGTGAATACATATGGAGCTTGTAAATGATATGGAGCTTAGTGTAATAATATGGGGCTGCATGAGTGTAAAAGGTGTTTGGGAGATGACCTCTATAGAAAGAGGATAGATAGAGATAGATATATCAAAATACTGGCAGATGCGTTGTCTCCAGAGCTTTGGCAGAAGAGGAATATTCCAGCATGATATCCAAGGCACACTACCAAAACCATGCATGAGTTTCTAAACTCTGACCTGGCTAAGCATGTCACCTGACGATAGAACACCTCAGGGGTATTTTAAGGAGAAAGGTAGCGCAACACAAACTCTTTAGCAAAGAGCAGCTGAAAAATTGTCTCTGAACAATGGAAGAACACCCTCCAGAAATGTATGCAACACTGGTATACTCCATGCCGAGGAGGTTTTGAGTTTGCCATCAACAATAAAGGTGGATATACTAAGTTTTGAGAAAATAAAGATTTGAATCTCAGTAATGAAAGGTTGTACTGACTTGTTCCTTTACGTTCCTACTGTGGGGCATTTTCAATATAGTTAATCTAAATGGTTAGTTTTTAGTTTCAGAGCCCTACTGTTCAACTTTGAAGTAATGCAATTGCTGTAAGGTGATACTTTTTTTAATCATTTAAGTGATCTTGCTCAGGGTGTAGTCACTTCTGTTGTATACTTTAGTGGGCAGCAGGGTGACCCAAGAATGGTAGTGGCCAGGATTTTCAAACTCTGGAATCAAGTGGAGAATGGTGGAACTTTATGCCCAGAACCATTCCAGACATCATCTCTCTCAAGTGTCCTTTTTTCCCCCTTTTCTCCCAGACACAAGAGCAGTCTCTCTTTTTCCGTTAGTGGAAAAGGCTGCTTGTGGTGTCTTCAGAAGTTCAGTCATTTACTTTCGGCTGACAGGAAATGTACAAACTTCTCTGCTTGCCAAGTCTATCATTGGCGTTGCCAGGGTAACGGCTCTGCAGGCTCGCCGACGGTGCCTTGACATTTGCCAATGTGAACAATGTTTATTTTGAAACCTCTGCTCGCCCTAGTCCCCCACACAAAACATGGTGGACTCAACGGCACAATGGATTGCGGTGTAATCGGAAATGGGAAACTGGTGGGACCTGGGATAAAGGATTACTTGGCCAAGCAACTGAGAGCCAAAACAAATGATCGCTTTCCAGCCCTTCCGATCAGCTGTAGTATTAAGCATCATGTACCGTTTTGGCTATTTGGTTTCCAAATCAGATTACATAATCACTGCTGTGCGTGGCGCTAGTATGTGTTATTGTGTAGCTTGCCGTGTGCCTTATGAGATTGGAGGTGTACCATTTTAGGCTTTCAAAGGCTCCTCAATGACTCACAGATGCTGGAATTTAAATAGAAATTGCGGGATATCTTTATGCCACAAACACACGTTGCTCAGATTACTGAATATAAACTGACAGCCAACAACATTGATGGCTTGCATAACAAACGCGGCAAGACACGGGCCGTGATGTACTGCAGCTGCCAATCACTTAAACCCATGCCAACACCCACCTCTCTCTTTGTCTCTATATAAAAACAGGCCTCTATGTGAAGCCTCCTAAATGAACCTCTCACCTCTAAAGTTGCTGCCTCAGCCACACCTTCATTCATCTCCCCCCTGCCCCCACTCACTCCCTCTGTGCTCCCTCCACCCTCCTGGCGTGGGTATGTATGCCTTTATATTTGTCCTCTGAATCACCACCTGGCCCTTTGAAAAACAGAGTGTGAACAGTGCCTCTTTGAAAGACCTTGCTTAGACAGTTAACCCCTTCACTGACTCCCTCCCTCCTTCTCCCTCCATCTCATCAGAGTCAGACGGAGAGGTCACACCATGGCAGCTATATTTAGGCATGAGGGTGGAAAAGAGAATGTTTGTGTGTGTTTCTGTGCATGGATATGTATGTTTTAGCTAGGAAGAGGGTGGAGGTAGGTATGTTATTAAACATCCTCCCTGAAGCACTGGTATAAGGCGTGCCACGTCAGGAGTGTTTGTGCCACTGGTGAAGTCGGGATGGGCATGACGCCATACTGGAGTAGTTTCACTCTATGAAAACATCTCCAAAAATAGTCCTGAAACTACCGCCACTCCCCTTATGACTGGACTTCTCTGTAAAGGGTTGTGAGTCACAATCCTGACAAATCACAAAGCCCGGGAACACTGATAAAGTATACACACAGATACTGGACTAACCGATATTTGCCTTCACAGCTAGGTTCACACACTAAAATGCTGTTTAAAGAGTGAATGTTTAATATCAATCTTCGTAAAACAGTTCAGTGCAAAAGATCCATCCTCATGGTCACACAAACACACTCAGAGCGTACTACACATGAACACCTAAGTTTACAGGATGTTATATACAGTGCATTCAGAAGGTATTCAGATCCCTTTCACTTTTTGTTGCCGCCTTGTGTTAAAATCGTTTACATTTATTTTCCCCCTCATCAGTCTACATTCAATACCACATAATGACAAACCGAACACAGGATTTTTGAGATTTTTAAATTGTATCAAAAAGGAAAAACTGAAATATCACATCAACATATATTCACACCCCCCCTGGCACTTGAAATGTAGGCCCAGTGCCTCCCATTTCTCTTCTACATCTTCATTGAGGTCTACCTGTGGTACATTTAATTAATTGATTGGTCATGATTTGGAAAGGCACACGCCTATCTACATAAGGTGTCACAGCTGGCAATGCATATCAGAGCAAAAAACAAACTACGAAGTCAAGGGGACTGCCTGCAGAGCTCAGACACATGATTGTGTCGAGGCACAGATCTAGGAAAGGTTACAACTAATTCTGCTGCATTCCCAAGAGCACAGTGACCTCCATAACTCTTAAATGGAAGGAGTTTTGAACAAGCAGGGCGCTTCCTAGAGATGGAGGCCGGGCCAAACTGAGCAATCGGGGGAGAAGGGCCTTGGTAAGAAAGGTGGTCTCCTGTGTGGAGATTGGAGAAACTTCCAGAAGGACAACCATTACTGTAATACTCCACCGATCTGGGCTTTATGGCAGAGTGGCCAGACGGAAGTCTCTTCTCAGTGAAAGTCACAGGGAAGCCTGCTTGGAGTCTGAAAGACTCTCAGATTGTGAGAAACAAAATTCTCTGGTGTAATGAAACCAAAATTGAACTGTGTGACCTCTATTTTAAGCATCATATCTGGAGGAAACCAGGCACCGCTCATGACCTGCCCAATACGGTCCCCATCTGACATTGAGAGGATCTGCAGAAAAGAGTGGCATGAAATCCCCAAATCCAGGTGTACAAAGCTTATTTTGTAACAGAGGCCTCCCACCCCCATCCCTAACGGAAAAGACCACACCCAGGTAATTTTAATGGAGGGGGCATAAAAATAGTGTGTTTGGTTGGAGCACCAACACCGAGGCAGTGACTGTGATAAGTTGCTGACATCAGTAGTGGCACATTAGAGTGAGTGTTTATGTGCCAGGCGGTGACTCAGTAGCTAATAGTGTGCTAACGAGGCCTGTGCTGCTGTGTGGGTACCAGTGTGGCTTACTCTGTGTTTCCTCACTGTCACCATGGTTACTATGAGACCCTGACTGGGCAGTGCCAAAGCTGTGGTGACCCTGTGGTCATTTTGGGGGGTGCTCGTGTCTTAATGTATAGTTGCCGACTGTATTGCGTGAGAGATGAAGACAGCTGGTTGGCGCGCTGTCTGCCGTATTAAATATGTATTACAGCTGCTCCAGTCTGAGTACTGAACGTCCTGTCCTCTCCTGAAAACAGTGCCGCTGTGCGTGCGTGCATGGGTGTGCACGCGCAGACAAATGTATATGTGGAACACAGCCAAAATGCACTATCTGCACAGCAGGGGGGGAAAGCACCGCCCCTAAAACACACATACAAACACATTCACCTCACCAAACGTCCAAGACACGCGTGCACACTCACATGGTAAAGTGTCAGTGACAATGTGAGGTGTCATACATCATTAGAAGTTCCAGTACCTCTCTCAAATAAATTCTCTGTCAATCTACTGTGGACACTTGCTGACAGTGCAAAGATTGACGATCTGTGTGGTACTGTGGAGTTGAAGTCTGCCTAGTAATGCTGCCATACCACTTGCGTCCATAAGAGGTGCCTGAGGCAATATAATGTGTGTGTGTGTGAGTGTGTCTGTGTTTGCACACATCTTGAGAGAAGTGTTTCTCGTCTGTCCCATCTGCTCTCAACCTCTCCCGTCTCTCTCTCCACGGTCGGTCCTCACTCCCTTCAACCTCTCCTCCCTGCCCTCCCTCGCACTAACGTGAGAAAGCAGAACAGATGAATTATGAATGAAAGAGGCTGGAATGTGGGCCGACCTAGGCTACTGCTCACTCCACCCACACACCCCCCCGCCACACACATACACACACACACACCCTAACCCCCCCACCGCCCCCTCCCTCAAACCAGCCTCACTGCGACAACCTGCAGATAGAACTGCACCCTCCTCTGTTCACACACACACACATGTACACAAACACAGATCCAGCAGGATGCGGTTTTGCACCCACCCCACCCTTATAGACAGGGCTGTGGCAAATCTGGTCAGTATAGCTGGATGAGAACTCACATTAAGCATGCACATGCGTGTACTATATGTTTAACATTTTATATGTTAATTCTGTAAAAGCCTGAAGAGCTGATGTTCTGCTTAACATGGCATCCCTTGTCATCGTTAATTAATGTCAATCCATGTAAAGAAAACAATGTCATAAAACTAAAAACTGGCATATAAGTTTGAACAAATTCATCAGCTAATCAGCCATATCCATAAAACAAACATATGGCTGATTTTCCAAGTATCAAGTGCTTTATCGGCTGTACTTAAATGCACTTACTCTGTGAGTGGGGAACAGAGATGAGTCAGAATGTGAACTATCAGTGATCACATATATACACTCAGACATACAGACATAGAAATGTTCTTCCCTTTTTTTTGTTTGCCGTCTTGAAAGCCAGGATTTTTATAAGCCAGGAAATCCTGCTACAAAGTGTGCCACACACATCCTATCTCACGCTTACATACTATACAATGTTAACATTCACTTATATGTGCTATATGCCCTGTGTCCTTTCCTATGCCTTCATAACCTTCAAGCCGGATCATGGAATGGCTCCCAGTCTGCCCATTATTCAGCACAAATGTCCTCCACAAACTTTCTTTTTTCTTCCTTTCTCTCTCTCTCTCTCTCACACACACACATACATTTACACATTCACACATGCACTCAGTCACACGCATACATTCACACGCATACAACATACATTCAGTCACACACACATACATTCAGTCACACACACACATACATACATTCACACACACATACATTCTTGCGCACCCGTTGCCCTCTGTTCCTCGCACAGTGAACCCCCCCCTCATCACTCATGGTATACATCCTCCCCTATAGCTTACATCATCTGTTCTTTGCACACTGTGTACCCCATACACTATGTCCTCTGCACCTCAAAATCTGATCTTCCCTCACAAAGGAGCTACTCCACAGACCAGCACAGACCAGTACACACACACACACACACACACACAAACTCACACACACAAACAAACACACACACACAAACACACACACACACACGATCACACACACACACAAACACACACAAACAAAAACACACACATACACTCACAGACCCACAGACCCACACACAAACACACACACACACACACACAAACAAACACACAAAAACACAAACAATTCTGTTTGGTTCTCAGGTGGAGCACGGTTTTGTCTCGTCTGGGTCAAACATTGTGTTTGATCATCAAACAATTTAGTGTTTTAAGGATCTGTATCCTGTGGGAATTTTCTTTTTGTTCTATTTTTTTTTCTGCAGCTCTGTTCATGAAATAGACCTGCTTCTTCCTCCCAGTGTCTTTTTAGAATGTGCCATGTCATCTGTCTTTACTAATGACTACGTTCCCCTGTATTTATGCAGTGACCACTGAAAACATTTGACTGAACATAGCTTTCTCTGGCTCCAGTGGAAGAGCACCACAGCCCTTGGGGTGTAGAAGATCTGTAGTAGCCAACCACCCTGATTGTGGAGCTGTTTGTTGTTTGAAGCAGGGAGGGGCAGCGGATCAGAAACCCCACAGGCCGTAGCAGGGAGCCTTTCTGCTCTCGCTTTGATATGAATCTTGTTTGTTTACTACTTTGCATGTGGCCAGACAGTGACGCAGGTAAATCTCTGAGACCTGCCTGACCTTGGCCTACTTAAAGACTGTGTGTGTGTTTGTGTGCGTGTGTGTGTTTGTGTCTATATCTCTGATGTTTGTGTCCAGGCATGTTTACTTGCCCTTTCAGAGGTCGAGTGCATATTTGTGTGTGTTTGCAATTGTGTCTATCTCCACAGGCATGTTTGAACACTATCTGTGGGTTATGTTTATATGTTTGCACACACAGGCATGTATTGTGTGTTGTATTGGGTTGTGCGTCCATGTGTTTGTAATTTTAGGTGCATGTTATGCACGCATGTTATAAGGTTGTCTATCAACAAGCAAGTTTGTGTGTATTCCGTTGTATTTTGCATGTATTGGGTAGGATTATAAATATTCTCGTATACAGTTAATGTTTATGTCACTGGATAAGATTGAGGGTGTGTTTGGTATGCCTCTTAGCATGTTGGTGTGTACTAAATTGGCGTGTTTGTAAATACACACGAGCCTGAATGTGTTTCTTAATGAGTTTACTCTCTCTCTCTCTTTCTCTTTCTCTCTCTCTCTGTGTGTTCATATCAATCTATCTTCCATCAGGCGTGTTTTTGTGCTCTGTCTGTCATCGCCATGAGTGACTGTCCTGAAATGTCTGGTCATGTTGAGCTTGCCTGTGGTTCTCCTTCTAGCCCCTTTCTCTCTGTATGTTCCAGAGTGTTTCTTTGCCGCTCACACACCTGCTGTGGAGCGTGACTCTTCCCCTTGATGCACTGGTGTCCGTTGAATCAGTCAGATAGCGTGACTGCCGCCACTTCCTCTGGCCTTGCAGTGCATTGTGGACTGTGACCACTGGTCGTTCTGTTCCCTCTGCCTGCGGCTCCTGTGTGGCGCGCTGCATGCGCTGCGTTCTTTTGTTCCTTCCACGCGGCTCAGAGCTTCTGCTTTCCCCTCGCCTTGATCACCATTCTCCCGCTCGTCCCATCTTATCTGCCGCGTCACCGTTACCAGGCTGCTCCATAGAGCTCCCCGCTCAAGCGAAACACTGTGTATCCCAGAGATCATACATGTAACGTGCCCCCCTACCCACCCACACATTCACATACATAAAGGTTACATAAGAGGGAACTGAATGTGATTTCCTACACGCTGGGCAATTACTGACTGCACATTGACATGCATAGCATGCCACTTACCCGTCCACATATTACACAGTGTATATACCATTGCGTAACATTGCATACCATTCGCCAAAAAACGCAACGCTGACAGATCTAATTTAATGTAAATTATTAACACAGGGTGCATGCTCTACATGTGTGCATGGTGCCATGTCACATACAAAGAATCACATGTCAGACAAGACAAGACGATTGTCGAATGCACAGCATATGACAATCATGCACAATAACAGATACACAGGCAGCATTCATTTCATACAGATCATGTATAATGGAAATAGTCACGAACATGTTTATTAGTCATGTCTCTCCATGTATAGAGGCATGGTGAATAAACGAGCGGCCAATGTTCCCTGAGCTCTGTGTCTGACTGTCCTAATTGAATTGCAGAGTAAGCAGAAAATTGGAATAAATTGATAGCGCACCTTAATAAATGTGTGCGGTATACAAGGCTTGGGAATGCTGTAAACACGGGTGTGATGTCTCCCTGTGCTGCCTGGAGCACTCTCACTGACAGAGTGTGCATATGTGTGTGTGTGGGACTGCACAGTGTGTGCTAGAACACTGTGTTCCTGACAAAAGCCCCAGACCCCTTTCACTGCCTTTACATCAGAAAGAGGGGGCACCATTGACTCTGGGCTGAGAGAACGAGAGGGAGAAGAGAGGCGAGGAGAGGAGAGGAAAGGGAGGGAGATAGGGGGAGAGATAGAGACTGAAAGAGAGAGAGGGAGAGGGAGAGAGAAAGAGAGATCGGCCCACTTTTCTCGGTGACCTAAATCTTCAGTGGGAGCCACAGTCGGAAGAGCATTTTCAGATCGGTAGCAGACACCCCAGGTTGAAAATCTCTCTTTCTATTTCCTTCTGTCTCTCACGCTATCCATCCTTCTCTCTAGAATCTCTTTCTATCTCTTCTCTTTATATTTCTCTCCGTTTACCTCTCCCCCTCTCCATCATTCTTTCTCATTTTCTTTGTATCGCTCTCTCACTCTTTGTCTCTCTCCCTCTCCATCTTTCTCTCTTACTGTTTCTGCGTCTCCCTCTGCCCTCTTTCTTTCTCAGTATTGCCATCTCTCTCTCACTCTCTCTTTCTCCTACCGCTCTCTCCTCTCTCTCTCTCTCTCTCTCTCTCTCTCTCTCTCTCTCTCCTAGTCACGATCATGTGCCTCAGAGCATCTGTCAGAGGCTGAGCCACTAATTTCCAATCATGACAGATATGCCCGTGCCTCCCTCTGAAACAGTGCCACACAAGCTTAAATAGGACAGAGAGAGAGAGAGAGAAAGAGAGAAGGCACAGACAGACAAAAGGATACAGACAGAGACAGACAGACAGGCAAGCAGACAAGCAGGGGCAGAGAGAGAGAGAGAGAGAGAGAGACAGAAAGAGACAGAGAGAGGGAGAAAGAGAGAGAGAAAGATAGAGGTGGTTCAGATCAATTATGGTTGTGAAAACTGAAGGGCATGCAAAGAGGTGGCAGACAGACAGAAGGACATAGATGTATATGTAGAGATGTCTATGTAGATATGTATACGGTAGATATATGTAAATATAATATGTACATGTGTATATGCATATGATTATGCCTCAGGAAAAGGGGAGAGTTTGTGATATGAACAGGATAGTGGGAGGAGAGGTATAAACCTGAGCGAGAGAAAGGGAGAACTGACTTTGAAGAAAGAGCCTGTTTTTTCCCCCTACACACCCCATAAACAAACAGGATGCTGCCTGATGACTGCCTGAACGCTGACCTTGTGTGTAGGAGTAAAGAGTTTGGTGCATGTTTGTTATGTGTAAGTGCATTTAGCCAGTGACCTTGTGCTTAGCGAGGCTAAGCGTTTAGGAAGAGACTCTCTGGACTCTTGCACCCATTCCCACCCCCAACGCCCCCGCGCCCCGTCCCTTCCCCGTCCCCACGGTGACCTGGAGGAAGTGGGAGGGTTCAGAGAGAGGGAGGGGGTGTCTTGGAGCGGAGGGGACGTGGTGTAATGTACAGTATCAAGCCGAGCTTTTGTCTCCCCTCTGCAGAGAGCCAAACAAGCAGGATAGCAGGGGTTCAGCTACACACACACACACACACACTCACACTCACACACACACACACACACACACACACACACACACACACACACACACACACACACACACACACACACACACACACACAATGAAGCCTACATGAGAGGTGCATGAAGGAAGACTGTTTGGAGAGCAGCACTATCAAAGTGCAGAATAAACATCACTGCTAAGACTGAGCCTTGGATATCCATAGTTATCATCCATTGAATGTGTAACTCACTTTCAAATCAACTAAAACAATAGATTTGTGTGTCTGACAGTGAGCCTGGTTACAATACTCATGTTATACTACACAGGTGATGGCTGTAAATTGCTTTGTCTACCAGATGTGTGTAAATGTGTGTGTGTGTGTGTGTGTGTGTGTGTGTGTGTGTGTATGTGTGTGTGTGTTGTGAACCTTGAGTGTTTAAGTGTTTAAGGCTGAATGCTATGTTAGAAAATATGTGTGAATGTGTGGTGTTTGAGGTGTATTGCCTTGCAGAGTACCAATAACACATATAATGTCAAGAACATGTAGACAGCAGGGCTCCTTCTACCTCAACTCCTCCAACCTCTTACACCTACACCTACACCTACTCCCCCCCCCCCCCCCCCCCCTCCAACACACACACACGGATCAACTCACACACTAAGACTTTAAACTAAATCCATATGGCAAAATCAGTTAAAATCAGACAATCACCATGAGTCGTCCACATGTTCTCACAACATTAGACAGCCTACAGCTCTTCACTGTGACTGTTTCGTACATTCCTTCCAGGTAAACATTTAACTGTCAGATACTGTTTTGTTTGGGAAAATAGAACCCACAGCTTGAGTCTTAGCCAAAGGTTGAAGTTTCTGGCTGGCTATACACTCTAAGCTTTGATTCTAGCACAAGAAAACCTGCCAAAATAAATGTCAACATGTTCAACAGCAGTATCGACGCCACCCTGCAAGTGAAACTTCTTAAATGCTGAGGATGCATGCTAATGCCTGATTGTTATAGACTCCCATTTGTATTCTAAATTCTTCATTCTTGGGAAAGTAGGCTACCTGTTTTTCGTTCTCATACGCTTTTATCTCTCTCTTATAGCTCTTCCTAAATTACTTTACTTTCTGAGTTTATTACTTCTATTACTTTATTACTTTATAACTTCATTATTAAATCTGCCTGTATGTGAGAAATCTGAATTGTCCCAGAATTTAAATTCATCCGTCTTAACAGGGCCTTTCAAGGCTCTCATCCTACAAACCCCCATCTCATTAACTGACCCACCCTTCACATAACCAAACACACACACACACACACACACACACACACACACACACACACACACACACACACACACACACACACACACACAGGACATCTTTCAGAGGCCGCTTCATAGGCACCGCAGCCCTCTCAGCTTCACACCAGTTTTCCGACCATTTACGGATTTGTCGACGGCCCAATTTAAAAAAGAAAAAAGAAAAAGAAAGAAAAACACACACGAAGGACCGCCAGTTAGTTTCCAGGGCAATGGCACCTTGGCACGGGCAGCACCGTCTGAAAAACACACCCAGGAATGTAGGTCAGCTGTCATTCTCCACACTTGTGTATTTTTATTTTTATGACGGCGTAAAAAAGACCCCCTTTCTTGTGCACTGGGTCCTTCCTGTCTCCTGTCATTAGAGGCCGGATCCAGACAGGTGAGGGGAGAGAGGCGTACCTGTGCTTAGCTCCAGCTTTCCAGGTGAACCATATTTTGAAAAACACACCCAGGTGCATTCCACCCACCCGCGGCTTTGAGAATGCTATCTGCTGTGGCGGCAGGGCAGGTCACGTTTTACAGATTAGCACATTCCTTCCTCACATCGCAGAAGTGTTTTTTTTTAGTGGGTTAACGGCAGACATGTTTACATCTCAGTTGTCAAGAGATCTTTAAGGTCATGTTTTGAGCGCTAAAAAAAACCTACTACTTCAGTCAGAGCAAAATCAGGTCTTCCAACCGAGTGACTGTATTTAAAGGCGCACTCCGCCATTCTAATCCAATGTAGTTTTTGTCATTTTCTAGCAAATTGCTCCTCACAGTCCTCTAGCTGCCCGTTCAGTGTGTCTGCAGTCAAAAAAAGCTCCTGTGTTTGTACACAGTCCCGGCACTGTAAATTGGAAACAAACATAGTGGCTCGGACCGAGCCATGAATTATTCCAGCCAATCAACAGGTTGCTTCAGGAGCATGGAAGGCAGAAGTGTAATTTGATTTAACTGTTGAGCTCAAATATCAACGACCAGAATCTCTTTCACCAGAATCGTTGAATGCACCTTCAATGCAGGCAGCAGACGACTCCAAAACAGATCTGGCCCCAATCTGGGACGGATACGTTACAGCTGGGAAGTGCCTAGAAGGGTCTGTCAACCAGTGCATTACGATTCTCACTCCCTTTGAAGTTAGGTGACATTGAGCCTCTATTTAGTGTGTGTGTGTGTGTGTGTGTGTGTGTGTGTGTGTGTGTGTGTGTGTGTGTGTGTGTGTGTGTGTGTGTGTGTGTGTGTGTGTGTGTGTGTGTGTGCGTGTGAGTGTGCCAGCAGGGTTTCATGACCTCTTTTGTCTTCCCCTAGACTACATCCCCGTCAAAACAATCTAAGATCTTCCAAAGCCAGATAGAAAAAAAACACTGCCCATCATACTCTTTCCTGTGTCCCTGAGTAAACAACAAATAAGATGTGCTCAGCTCTGTTGCCCCCCCCCCCTTTCTCTCTTTCGCTCTTCCTACTCCTTTTTCTTTCTCACAGGATGATGGTGTTTTTTTTTTTAAGGAGTCAGGAGGTGGGGGTGTGGGGGTGGTGATGGCAAACACAAACAGGGCATTAGTGTGTAATCCTACCTTCCTCTGTCGAGGGGTATTCGTCTGTCTGGCTGTGTGTCTGCCAGCCAAGGCTTCCTCTGTGTCGTTAGATGTGGCGCACACACAGGTGGACCTGACTGGGCAGACAGTGGCCCTGCAGTGGGGGGGTTTACAAGAGCAGAGGTATTCAACAGGAAGGCTGGGTGTGGCGGGGCAGACACAGATGCAGGAGGGACTACATTGGGTCTGCTGTTGGCTGTATGGAGTCTGGGAGTAAATTGATGGTTTTGGGGGGGTTGGTGTAGGGGAGTGTGGCTGGGTTTAGATGACAGGAGGGTAGTAGGTGGGAGGTGAGGTTGGGCAAGGGCGTTTGTGGATCAGTGCATGTTTGTGTGTCTGTGAGTCTGTGTGTGCGTGTGTGTGTGTGTGTGTCTATCTGTGTGTGTGTGTGTGTGTGTGTGTGTGTGTGCGTGCGTGCGTGTGTGTCTATCTGTGTGTGTGTGTGTACGCTCTGAGGGATGAGTGTCAGTTGTTTTAGGGGTGCTGTTTTAGGGTCCGGCTGGACCTAATCTGATAATCCCAGTTTCTCTCAGGGGGATCACGAGGCTCCCCAGACAGCCTTTGTTCTTGTTTATCTTACTCAGAGGGGGCATGTGCCTGAGCCTGTGTTTGTGGGATGTGTGTGTGAGTGCAGGGTGTGTTAGGATGTGTGAGGGTGAGGGGGTGTATGCATGAGTGTGAAGGTGTGTGTGAGAGAGTCTTTGTAGGTGTGTGTGTGTATTGGTGTGTGAGGGGCTGTATGCATGATTGTGAAGGTGCGTGTGAGAGAGTCTTTAGTGGTGTGTGTGTGTGTGTGTGTGTGTGTGTGTGTGTGTGTGTTTCTCCTCTCAGAGTTTGGCTGGGTGCCCAAACAGTCTCTTACAAAACGCTGATGGTGAAGTACACTGAAGCGAAGTGCCTTTTTTGATGGCCAGACTGAGGGGCAAATGTACGTACGTTGAAGAGCACACCGCAAACAGCGACTCGACCAGTCTGCAGAAAGTGCACGCAATTTACGTTGAATGTACTAAACCTGCGGCTCTCAACGGACGCCACCATCCCTATAACAGAAGTTAGCGGTATTTGCAACTGAAAGGAATCATTGAATCGCTGGCATTAAAACTAAAGTTAAGCGATCCGAAAATAGATATACTGTAAATACTAACAATGTGTCATCAAACAAAGAGATAATATAGAGCAGTAATTCTACGCCACTCAAAAAATACTAGGACTTCAAATCAATAGTGTAGCAGGCAGCTACACATGCTTGGATGAGGGGGGGAAATGGCAAGACATAAATAGGCAAACAAAAGTAAAGGTTGCTTTTAAAATGGTACCAATGAGCGAAACTGGTGCTCAGAATACTGATTCCATCGTTTCTGGAAGTTTCCCCTATGCACGCATCAAACACGCGATCTGAATTACACTTGCTTTAAAAATAAATAAAAAATTGACTGCAAAATAGATGCAAGCTGTCCCCGCAGTTTTCATACATACAACGGAATAGGTTATCAGTCTCTCCTTTTGCCCAAAACCTCCCACTTTTCCCACGACCCTCCCATGAATGCACATGCATAAGTCAGAGATGCGCAACTTGCCATTCTGCATTCCTGTGGCAGGCAGAATGCGGGTTTAACCATGTACGGTTTGTTCGTACATATCATGCCATGTTTTTAAGCGCACATTGCAACTAAATTACGACTAAAATGGTCGCTAAGGTGTTAGTGCATTTGCCCGTGAGAGATAAAAAGAGAGAAACAGAATCCTGCCAAATTGAAGAAAGGAGAAAGAAAGAGAGAGAAAGGAGAAAAGTGAACTTGAGTCTCTGCATCTCCGTCAGCTGGTGCAGGTGGCTGCTGGATGCAGGAACTCTCGGCATGATTTTACATTTGTTTTAATGGAGGACCTGAGCTGAGGTCAGAAAGAGGAACAGGCTTAATGGAGAAGCTGATTGAATCCAGAAACGCTGAGTAGAGCCACTCTAGCCTTCTTCAGTCTCAGCCTCTACCCCTGCTCTGGCCTGTCATGGGTGCTGTGTGGGGAAGGTGGATGAGAGAGGCACAGCAAGGCAGAGCAAGTTTATTTATATAGCTCAGTTCATATACATTGGTAATTCAAAGTTCTTTACAAACGAGCAGATAAAAGAACATAGAAAAGAAGGTCAAGTGTACTGAAACAGTTAAAAGAACCCTGAAAAAGAAAAGATTAAAAAGAGAGGGAGAGAAGGGGAGAGGGAGAGAAGGGGTGAGGGAGGGTGGAGGAGAGAGAAGGGGGATTTAGAGCTGGCATCCCCGGGGGTCGGCCCCGGCAGCTGTCGGGTCTTAGCGGGAAGGGAAGCACTCAGTGGTAGGGTGGAGGCGCGTGACTGCCTGCTCTCACTCGCTGCTGCATCACTGTGGGGGAAAAGTGTACTTATATACACACACACACTCTCTCTCTCTCTAATACACTGACACACACACACACACACACACACACACACACACACACACACACACACACACACACACACACACACACACACACACACACTCTGATACACTTACACACACTCTCTCTCTCTCTCTCTCTCTCTCTCTCTCTCTCTCTCACACACACACACACACACACTCTCTGTCTCTCTTTCGCTCTCTATCGTTCTCTCTCACTCAGACACACACACACACAAAGGCACCCTGGGAAAAAATGATGGGGAGGAAAAAAAGATGATGCAGTTAGGGATGACAAGGCATGTCCTCGCCGGGTGGCACTCAGGCTTGTTTGTGTCCGCACTGCTGGCTCTCCTTCTCTCTCTCTCACACACACACACACATACACAGAAACACACACACACACACAAACACACACAGACACACACACATACACAGAAACACACACACACACAAACACACACACACACACACACACACACACACACACACACACAAACCGAAGAGCCACTCTCTCCTGCAGCAGAGCACCTTACAGTATACACTGTGTGCACCTTATACACACATACAGTGCTTCAACCCATATGGAATGACTGTAAAACCCAGAGACCACTTCATAGTGGAAGTATGTCTTCAGTGTCAGTTGTGTCTGTTAGTGTGTGTGTCTCTGTGTGTGTGTGCCTTCTCTCAGGCGACAAATTACATGAACATTTCAAATTTAGAGTGGAAATTCAACCTGAGATTAACATTCCCAAAGAGAACTCAGGCAAAAAGACACAGATGCCTTCTGCCTCTCTTCACAGTTCTGCCCTTCACACTTATGCACACATGCCCTCGCCCTCACACACCAACACACACTCTCTGACACCAACACACACTCTCTCACACATATCGCACACTTCCTGAGCCATGAACAGACACTTAGAGAGTCTCTCTGCAAAACACTACTCATGAATACTCTCAGGCCCATTAAGAACAACTGTCAGCACTTGTCATTTCTTTGTCTTGCTGCTTAATTTGCAGAGGAGAGGACCGTGAAGAGCAATTTGCAGAATTTGACCAAAAAGTGTATATGATGAGAATCGCAGACTGCACCTTTAAGAAAGTAGGCTTAACAATCCCTGGCAACAGAGTGAAATGAAGTGTAAATGCCATCGTAATGGTCCATGACATCAGCAGCAGTGGGGAAACTATCCCAATAAAGCCTCCTTGCCCCCCCCCCCCCCACCACCAAAAAAAAGATGTTTCCGAGCCTCTGATGTCTCCCCCATGCAGTGGCCCCCACCGCGCCGCACATCACTGACAGGCCCATAAAGCCGGCCATAAATTTCACTGAGGCATCAAAAGACCACACGTTTTAGTGTGTGTGTGTGAGAGAGAGGTGCACCCTCCGTTCTCACATAGAATCAGCTTTAGGTTACAGAACGTGCTGTTTCTGTACAAAACGCCTTTTCTTGGAGCCTCAAGGAGCACAGGGGAAAAGCTTCACTCACACTACTCAAACCCAAGGTGCCTAACAGACCCGACGGGGAACAAAGCTGAAGGACTTAAAAGGCTGACATTGGTCTTTTATTCCCCAGACACATCATTTGTTTACTTGCACCTCACTACATTTTGGGAGGTGCTATGATAAATAGTGCCATGACTGTAATCCGGACTTTCTGTATCTTAATGTAGGTAGCCTACGGAAGAAAATGCTCTAGAGATCAACTGTATGTAATATTGTATATTGTGGTGTTATAGATTTCATATCAGTATGAATCCCAGATATACCCATACTAGTATAAAGTGCAGTATGCACATTAGTGTGTAATAATAATCTCGTGTTTGTAAACTGTAGTCACTGGGCCCTGCTGTGATCCCCAAGTGCCAGTCTCACCACAGCATGAATCTGGGGCGCTCAATCTGCTCTTCAATTACTTCAGTGGACAAACTGACCTCTTCTCAGGCCAGGTTTTAGCAGTGGTGACACACACACACACACACACACACACATACGCCATGTCGATGCACACTCTTCCAGGGGAGTCCAGATCAGTCAGGAGGCGCAGGGAGGACTGGGGATCCCAATCAAATCCACAGATGGGATTTCACGCTGCTCAGATTAGCAGTCTGGATCATCCCCTCGCAGCCGACACACACTGGTGTCACACAGCACACTCCCTGAGTGAGTGGGAGAGGGTGTGTAGAGTGGGAGCGCTGGAAAAAGGGCCGCTGTGTGTTGTGTGTGTGTGTGTGTGTGTGTGTGTGTGTGTGTGTGTTGTGTGTGTGTGTGTGTGTGTAATTCAGAGAGCGCAGAGAGTCTGTGACTGCCAGTAACACAGTGTGACTCATTTGCTATTTGAGAATTCTCAGGATAAGGTTAGCAATCAGATTTGTTTGCCTCAGAAGGACCAGGTGTAAATGCACTCTACTGCGTACACCAACATGAATCACATTCGTAGAACCACCCACATAAACGCACACACACACACACACACACACGCAAACCCATCTGGAAGTGTCACATAAGAAGTGCATATTTACTGTTTATCATAAAATGGTCTAACATGGTGAAAACAACAGAGAATAAGCCAAGCACACACAGCAGTCAGACTCACCTAGTCTGACTAGCCCCATAGAGTGGCACTGACCATCTGATTGTGTTCACAAAGATGGCAGCACCGTTCTCCATCATCTCATCTCTTGTGAGACAGGCCTGATGTCAGTCACAGGGGAGTTTCAGCATTCCCAGAATCCGTCCACCAGGTAACAAAGGTTTGTTTACCAAGCCAGTTGTCATGTGGCATATTACACCCACACAGCAATTTCCCCACACAACAAAGACATAATAATAATAATTATTATAAATAATAATAATAATAAAGTAGAGCTTTGAAAATGTATTTCAAAATAAGCCATTCAACTGCAGTGGTTTGCGGTTGGTTGTTTTGCATCGGTCAGTCAGTCCACAGGGTCTTCAGTCTAAAGAATGTAGTCCTTGGACAAGTTCACATGCATTGTGTGCCAAAACAGGGCAAACTTGTATGTTACGGTTGGACCTTGGACTCCAAGCACACCCCACACAATCACTGCATTATGTATGATGTAAGAGTATTTAATCATCCTTCTGCTTTGATGGTATTGCTCTTCTACCAAACAAACAAAAAAGAAAAAGAAAAGAAAAAAGGTGTCCTTTAAAAGTCATTGATAACTGTCAGCACATAGCGGCAGACGTAGTGGAACACATACCTCCTGTGCAGGTACAGTCAGCAGTTCTGTCTGCATATGTTTTACCCTTCAAACTGCTGAACTAAGTCCCCAGCTGTGCTTGATTGTAGGTCACAACAGGCTGACAGGCAGACACACAGACAGTCAGGGGGGAACTGGGCGAATTGGTGGGGAGGGGAGCAGGGCGACTGGGATTGTTTGACCTACCCCAATTGAGACAAGACATATTTTCAGTGACATCCCCCAGAAAAAGGTTCCCTGCTGTGGGAAAACACCACCCCTCTCCCTCCCCCTTAGAAGCTAGTCTAAAAAACGTTAGAATCTTTTGGTTGTTCAATTTTGTAGCAGAGAAACCACCTCCCTTCAATCATTAACTAGCTGCATTTCTGAAACAAAATAAAAATAACCTGAATCCCCAGATTGATTTGTCTATCAAGGTCACAACCTAGTAATTTATGTTTTTCCTTGTGGCTCTTGGAATGGAGAGCTCTGCGCGGCCCTCACTCTAATAGTCCTGATTCGATCCTGTGAGTTATGGAGAAGTGTTATGAGGCCAGACATGTTATTGAGTCTGCAGCGTATAATTAAATGTCCTCTCAGACGTCTGTGATGTCAGACTGTAAGTAGCCCGAGCGTTTGTGTCTGTATGTGTGTCTGGGGTTGGGGGGCGGTGTGTGTGTATGTGGGGCGGTGTGCGTGTGTGTGGGGTGGGGTGTGTGCGTGTGTGTGGGGTGGGGTGTGTGCGTGTGTGTGGGGTGGGGTGTGTGCGTGTGTGTGGGGTGGGGTGTGTGTGTGTGTTGGGTGGGGTGTGGTGGGTGGCTGGGTGCTGACATTTGTGAGTCTCTTGAGGCCTGGTATTTCAGTGATCACATCAAATTAATATTTCAGTTACTTCTTTTAGAGTGATCTTCACATTTCCAAAAGACTTACAAGACATACATTGGTTAAATCAAACCTCTCCATGAAAACACAGCTCAATGATCATGTCCCCGCAAAGATTAGAGACAAAAACCATGACACTTTTAAATCTGCTTTTAAAGGTTAATGACACTAAACAAAGGCTACATTTGGATATTTAATTCGTCCTTGCGTGTTGGAGACGCTCTCTGCTCATACATTCTGTAAATGTTTATTCACATTTATTTATGTGACAGATTTCCTGTTTACTGACGCACTGGAGCTCTGCTTGGGAGATCTGACAAGCTATTTCTCCTTGGAGCCGTCCGCTGCGAAGTAAACAGGAAGACCTGGATAAGTCCTTAGAAAAGCTCTCTGTGTGTTCAGCTCACAGTGGCTTATGTCTGTAACTCACATACCGGCAACGACTCTGTTAAAAATTAACCCACGGTCAATGCACATCTCCTTTATCTTAAGTGTTGGAAGGGTTACGTTTAAAATGTGTTCCACTACAGATTACTGAATGCATGTCCTAAATTGTCATATTCCATTAGAGAACTCAAGGTGAGTAACATATTCGAAATGCTTAGGATTACGTCAGCATTGTCTGACATTTTATTAGCTGTGGATGAAACAGTTATGTCAGACATTGAGTTTGTAAGGTCCACCACAGTAAGGATAGAGATATTATTATTAATATGTGCCAATTATAACAGGCCTATCCCTATGTGTCCATTAAATATTATTAACATCATTTGTATCAAAGAACCTATCAACCTATCAAAGAACAGCAATGTTTTGTCTGCACATACATTTCTACAAAACAAACAATGCCCATAATATATAAATAAATAAATACATTAATAAACTTAATTGAAAAGGGACATACCTTTTTGTAGAACACTGTGTCAAGAAATCTGGACCCATGAGTGGCATACAACTTGCTGGCTGGATTTATTGGCCTACAACATGATTAACTGATTTCACATTCCCAACACAAACTGGAGAGGTTTTTATTTAGGCTATTATTAGAGAATGTATCAGAACCTGAACAGCTTTTACACAATATAGGCTGACCTCTAACCTAACAAATCAGACTTAATTTAAAAACATGTTTTGGCAAGAAATAATACAGTGAGCATCTTTCTAATTTCCTTAAAAAGGCAAACAGACTTGCTTGCTTTGAACACGCAACTCAGTCAGCAAGAATAAAATGTTACAAAGAGGTTTAGTTAAGAGTGCGGGGACCAGGCAAGTGATAGAAACACAGAGCATTGACTGTGGCAGTTTCCTCCTCGCGGACCAGTGTTGGTTTGAGAAACGCTGAGTTAAGAAAATATTTGAGTAGCCTCTAATGACGATTAAAAAAGTAATCCCTTCGAGTGTTAGCCTACTGTATGCTGATTACCACCGATTTAAATTGTTGCCTAACTATATCTGAATACAGTTCCTCGTATGCTGTATTCTAAATATTTAAACATTTATTCCGTTACTCCCAAATACTATATATTTCCTTGCAGTGGGCGAGAAACTTAAATGCTCTTGTAAGGGAAAATGTTACCCCCAGGATGCTGCGCTTGTCTGATGATCGTCGTTTGGCACTACCGCCTGTGCAAGCATGGCAAAGACTGTTCTCATTCGTAGCTCCACGTTGGTTGCCCTTACAGCAGTTACATTCCTGCACTTTTTCTTCTTCTAATTCTTATGTAAAATAGTATTTATTGTTACACAATACCAGCTCGTAGCTTGAATTTTCTCTCCCTTGCACGTAACTTTGGACAAAAGCGTCTGCTAAATGACTAAATGTAAACAGCTTTGCAGAAGGCCATCAGCCTGTCTCGCACATGGCACAGAAACCCCGAGTTAATTTACCTGTAGCACTTCAGTTGGGAAAGTAGATGTAAAGCCAATGAGAAATGTTTTCCTTTTATGCTGGTGTGATGTAACCCTTAAAGCAGATGTTTTCCACCCTTTTTTGCAGGTCTTAACTCAACTTAACTCAACTTAACTTAAATCTGATATTCTCCCCCAAAAAGGAGGACAGATCAGGCAAGTCGTTTCTGCGTCCCCTGGCCTATACAACATCTCATGCTTGCGGAGATATGGGTTTCAAATAGGGATGCACTGATACCGATACCAGTATCGGTGCCGATACTTCGTTAAAATACTCGTACTCGTACTCGTTTTGAATTGCCGATACCAAGCACCGATACCACTCATCAGTATTTCACTGCATCAAACTGGCCGGGCTATGCTGACACAAAATGTGATTTATTGTCCTACCTGTCCTACCACTCTCTGCCAGACTAGTAAGTAGCGTATTTGCCGTCTTGTGTTGCATTTGCTTGATGTTTGACTGTGTTAGGAAAGTTTGTCATAGTGTCAAAGTATTTCAGTATACAGGTTTCGCTAAATTTAGCTGCTAGCATCTCGTTAGCGATTAGCAATTCCGTTATGCTGCCTTAACGGCGATTTGGGCTAATTTTAAGATAAATGACGACGACAGGAGTAAGGCACAGTGTAAGATCTGCACTGCTACGGTGTCGAGGGGCGGAAAGGAAAGTACTTTGTTTAACACAAGCAATTTGATTAAACTCCTGAAGACACCATAGTGCTAAGTACACAGAGTTCACTGATGCTAGTGGCGCAAGACCGAAGTAACCAATCTTAACTGACGTCTTGCAAAAGAAAAAAACGCGCACGCACACACAGAGAGAGAGAGGTAGAGAGAAAGACTGTGCCACATAGGTTAAGTGATTGTTTGTGTACTTGAGCAGGAGATTCTTCTGATCCTTTTGTAACTGAAATGTGCTCTTGTGCTAATCCAGTAATAGTTCTGTTCACTTTTTGTTAAGCAGACTGTGTTGTTAACTATGCAGCAAATTGAATTGCCTTTATCAGGTTATATTTGCATTTTGTCTAATATGATGATATTGTCTGTTTGAAGGCTTTTTTTGTGTGTTAAAACCAGAAAGCTCTGTTTATTTTTGGCTTGGGATAGCCTTCTGTTAATTTTGTACAATAGGCTTGACATAATCTGCAGAGGATAAAATAAAATCTGCCTCCAAATTAATTGCACTTTCATGGAGACCAAATCTAAGAAGTATCGGTATCGGTACTCGGTATCGGCAAGTACACAAATAAAAATACTCGTACTCGTATCGGTTTGTAAAAAAGTGGTATCGGTGCATCCCTAGTTTCAAATATCAGCTTTTGGTGGACTTCTGCGGACACGTTCTCCGCACGGTGCAGATGACGCAAAATTCGCCATCCGCACGGTCCGTACTTTCGTGCTGCAGCATAATGTTGTGGCCCTACGGACATTCACTGCGCATCTGCAAAACTGAGCGTGCAGTAGTGTGCATGCGCTCAGTACAATAAGGTTGTAGTGCGCACGCGCTCGGCTTGTTGGTATCCGTTTGTCCGCAACAGCCCAAAAACGAGTGAACTTGGCCCTCTGCTTAGCATGCAGCAGCATGTCCCCATTCAGCCATAGGGTTAATGGAGGTTCGGGGGGGAAAATGGAGAGGGAAGCAGACCCAGCACAGTATGGATTCCCTATACAAAGTTACGCAACAAGAGAAGCAATAACAAGAGTTATGCCTACTTTACCTGAATAGATACTGTGTGTTATTGTAACTGTATGTAATATAATTGTGTATTACTTTACATTAACATTAGGGGCACGATATGTCAAGTATATTTTTGATAATTGTAAAAATCTGTTTTATTTGAGGCCTCACCCTGCTTTCAGGAAGATCCTTTGTATCCACTATTTGTCCTTTTTCAAATCTGCCATTGGAACCCGTCGGCTCAATACTTTTATCCATCAGTAACTTTGGCACGTGGAGCACCTGATGCAGGTGTAATGTTCTGTTCCTTGATGACGCCATGGAAGGGATTTGTGAAAGCTATGTGCACCCTCGGAGCCGGATTAGCAGTCAAAGCTCAGAAGTCAGACGTCTCGCCAGCTCAATGTGGCCTAGGCCTGTTTTAGCACGGGATCATGTATTTAGGGAAAAATGTGTAACTTTTTCTTCTAAAGCAAAAACAAAGGAGAATACATGACCAATGTTTGGCCACATTAACTGCACATGAAGGGCACAGTATCCCTAGAAGGCATTGGCACAATGTTTGGATACGACTTACAATCCTACAGAAGACTAGGTCACCTTATGCTTAACGTTTACAGAGAATTCTGCATAGAGTTCAGTGAAGAGTCAGGCTGATGACAGTGTATAAACTATCCCTATAGATTAGGCTACTGGAATCAATCCTCTTAATAAAACCCATCTCCATTAGTGTCTATGTTAAGGCATAGGGAAAATATAAAATATATGTAGATGTATGTGTGTGTATAGGTGCACAAAATGAATGCATACAGGCCGTTTCTATCAGTATTATGCAGTGGTTAAATCGAGTCATCCATTGTCAGTTACCCTACTGGCAAACCAGTTTGAGGCGGGATAATCCCAGCATGTATTAACACGTGAGGGCCACAGGGGGCGGGGCAATCGGGGGTGTGGAGAACACTGTCCAATCAAAGCACTGCAGTGATGTGACTCGCATTTACCACATCAACCATCAACACTACACCAACTATGAATGGGAAGAAAGGGAGAAGAGATCACAGGAGATTCCTTTTTGAGTTTATTTTCATTTTATTAAAGTCGAGGTGCAACTGTTTAGTGCAATTGTATTACGTCACATTTCTGGTGTGGTTGGGGGGGGGGGGGCATAACATGCACGAAATATTGAGGTCTGACAAGATGCGTAATCACTTCGGAGATCTGTGTAGCGTTGAGTATCGAGATAAATTGGTTTGCAGTACATCCAGAGTGCTTGAAGCAGTAAGGCAGTACATATTCTTTCTTGCATGGATTCCCACACATAATAACTTATGTGAACAACTGTGTTGAGGACCAGTGCAAAAGTAATTCCTGTTGTCGTCAGTGAAAGTCCGTTTTGTGTGCTGCGTCGTCGCAGTCATGTTGTGCTCCGTTATTCCCCATGATCAACTGTACAGGTATCTGTCCAATCCATAGAGTGTGGAAGTCTTTTTCTTCTCCTGCTATTCACGCTCTTGCAGACCACATACAATTATTACACACCAAAAATACATACAAATCTCACTAGCACTGTTAGTGAAACACCCTCCCCACCCATACATTTCACCTCAAAGTGTGCGGGCGCCCCCACATTTCAATCCCCTCTTAGATCCCTGTTTAAGAGTATGAGTGTCTTGACTTCACAGGGAAGGAATGACAATATCAAAGTTGCAACACTGAAGCATAACTATGCAAGGTTAACGCCACCCCCCATTGGGGAAATTGATGTCTAAGGTGAGTGGAGTTTTTGTTTGTTTTTGTTTGTTTAAAAAAAAAAAGTAACTATGGTTCTGCACCCAACTGAACCACCCCCCATTCCAGATGGGCGTCTTAAACTAAATGGTCCTTGATTTGCACGTCTTCTCTCATTTTCTGGGTTAGTCTCCTACAAGAAAGTGCTTGTCCTTTTATTAAACACAGCTAGGAAAAATTAACATTAACAAAAACTAAACAAAAGGAAAACATAACACTATAAAAAATGGAAGGGCAAATGTGGCAACAACAGCACAATTTCCAGAGTCACTGTTGAGAGCGTCAACGTCATTTTTTTCTCTCGTCTTTTCTCTTTGTTTTCAGGAACACAAAAAAAAGCCCCTTTCACATGCGAGCTGTGATTTTTTTTTTCTCCTGCACCCAGCCCAGATTCAGTGGGGGATTGTTCGTCTCGGACTCTCCCGAGCCCCCACCCAGCATCTGTGGCTACTGGCTCAGTCGGCATGCAGTCACGTCGCCGTCACTGATTGTCAGAGGCAAATAAAGCTCCTGAATGTAGAGCACCGACGCAGCCAAGTCGACAGCTCTGACGATTAAATATGTGCAAAGAAACAAACAAAAAAAAGACATAATGGGAAAAAAAAAAGTCAACAAAAAATGTACATTGACCAATAATCAATAAAAAAAAAAAAAGAACAGCCAGTTTGCGTCCGATTTCCACGACCAGCTAGCCCTCCTCCTCTGTCCTCTGTGATTGTGGCACATCTCGTATGTTTAAAAAGTTGAGTCAGTTCACAGTATAGTGTAGGATTTTTGTGTGTATCTCTTCCAATGGATGTCCGCCATTCCATCCAAGCAACTTCACCCTCCTACTCCCCTCCTGGTCTTGGTCTTGGTCTTCCTCCTCCCCCTCCTCCTCCTCCTCATCTCTTCTCTCTCATGGGGCCAGAGTTAGGCGCTAGGGCCTGTGCCCTGGTTGGGGGGTGGGAGGTTCTGTGCGGGGGCCTGAGGCCCTCCCAGGACCCCAGGTTGGGTGGCCGAGGTGGGGGAGCCTGTCTGCACCTGCGCCTGGAACTGGGCCAGCTGCTCAGGGCTGGCCAGGTTCTTCAGCAAGTTGTTCTCCTGCTCCAACTGGGAGTTCCTGTCGATGAGCTCCTTGATCTGCTCCTTGAGCACCTCGACTTCCTCCCGCACTGCGTACATCAGGTGACTCTTTACCAGGTCCTGATTCGGAGAGAGAGAGAGAGAGAGAGAATAAAGAGAGCATTAAATATACATTATAATAATTTATACTCCAAGAGACAAAAAATACTCTTTTCTGATTGGCTGGCAGGTGTCCCAATATTTGTTATGGGACACCAATGAAGTAGATCAGGTAAAACAGTTTCAGTCCCAATCTATATCAATGCTCTTGAAACTTTGAATGGTAAATATAACAACCGTAGTAACTAACGTTTGATTGAAAGGCTATTGAATGAACAAAATAAACGTATTCTCTCAATTTTCCAAGTAGTGTAAAAGCAATTAATTCCATGGTTAAATAACATGTTATCTGGAAAACTAGCAAGCACAGAATCTGTAACAGCTAGCAAGCTAAAGGATTCGGGCTTAGCAACAATAGAATCAATTGTAACTTAGCGGAAGAAACTTCAGTTTTTTGCCTCAACCTCATCCAACTGTCTTTTTAAACGTCTTTTTAAACATTCAAAGCAACTCCAGCAGTAGCCCATTATACAACAGCACTGAGCCCACCCTCCTCCAAAAATTATCAAAATTTCAAACATAAGATAACATAACATCAAGACTTAATACTGTGCCAATATTGTGGGCAGTGCACCAATGTCAGAAGTTTACAAATACCCTGGGAGGTTGGTGTGGTGTGTTATGGGGAGGTAAAATGTGTAGAGGCATTTGGATGCTGTGCAATCTGTGCATCTCTTTTCACTGAGACTCTGCCGGCAGGAGAGTCAAACAAGAACAAAATGTTCCTGCTTCCACGGGGAGGAGCCTATCCACTGCCAAGTTATTTATACCGGGTCCGTCTACAGTATGGCGCTCACTTTGCCTAGCAACAGCAGCCAACGAACACGCACAGACGCTCAGTCTCAAGTCCAACAACAATAAAACTGTTCCAAGAACTTCGCCAAACTTCACTGAAAGGTTCTTTTTCTTCATAATTCACATGATAATTCTGGCTAGATCACTAAACTGAAGACATTCTAGCGCGTAAAAGACTAATCCCAAATCTACGGGTCAAACACCTGTCTGGTGGTACAAAGGCTGTGCAACATCTACTGATATTACAACGGCTTGCATGGTAGGCTACCTTGCATATCAGCAAAAATCAAACGAAACCGAAACCATTTGAGCCTATTGTAAAAGTAATCACGTGTGTTACAGTAAGTCAACGGAGAACATTCAAAAAGATGTAGGCCTACATAAAGCTAAGACCTCTCTAGGCACAGATGATCAGTCACTTAAGATTTGTTTAGTACACCCAGACAGATCCAGCCATACAAAAATAGACCTCGAAAAGATCCAGACTAACACATTAACACCGAGTACCATAGATCTAGTTGGTGTTATGCACCGTACAATTACGTAATGCTGGCAGTAAACACACAGATAAATCTGTGGCGATTTGTAGTAGACTGAGCGCGCATGGAGCTACATAAGCATCCTAAACCCAAGACTAAATGAAAAAGATAAGAAGAAAGATCAGAGAAATAAATTCTGGTGAATGTTGAACAGGCACTTACCATGGCTTGCTCGATTTTATTGTCTATGGCCACCACACTGGCACCCGAAGAACTGTAGGGAGAAAAGAAACAAGGGACGAATTAATGCATATTCTCTGGGCTCATAATGTTCATTCATTCTCATCCAATCCCCGCATTTTCAGTGAGCGATGTCTCATTGAATTTGCCTACACCATTGCATAACTCCATAAGGGGTATTTTTCTCTCTGTCAAGAAAAAGAAATAATAAATCAGCCGCTTGACATAGAAGACCAAGAAGCTGACATAGGTGAAAAATATATGGAACAAATAATCCGACGTATTCCTCATAGTTTTGCGGGATATTTTCAGTCAATCAAGAGTAAGATCAACAAACCGCTAAACATAGACGATCCCGAAAAAGCTTGAATAGGGGGACATTTCAAAGAAATAATCTATGGTATAGAAAATGAAACCGCTTGTCTGCAGCGCAATTTAGGGTTTTTCCACTTAATAGCGTTATGCCCAGGCTACTGAGGCAGCCATTGGGTGATATTGGCACGTCTATGACAAATGCACCAGTCGTGCTGGCAGACAACAATGATACAGCCCTTTTACGCTGGAGTTTACTCAAACTGAAAATAAGAGCTTTCCTGACGAGCATCGTATTGAATAAATGTAAACTACACATCTTGTGAAAACCGATGACTGGTTCATTCATTCATTCAAAAGTGACCACAAACTGGAACCGTATGCTGTGTTGCTATTTGCAGTACAAATGCTTTCTAGTGAGATACATGTATATTTACCTATTGTCAAGTCTGACGGGTGAGGAATTTTCAGTGCCCAGAACAGACGACAAAAGCGATATAGAAAAATTCCGCAACTGGCAAACACTAAGGTCCATCGCCACCGTGTAACATGGAGCATTCATTGTATTCCACCCATGAGTAGAAAAAACACCCGCGTGTAAAAATAGATCAAGAATACAAAATCATTATTCACATTCTTTAAAAAAAGGGGTAGTGCATCAGCCGCTGGGGCGAAATTACAATGGAGAGCAGAGAGGCTCGGCACATCAGAGCGGCAATGACAAGAGTCCGGGACTCTATGCTCTGCTTCACTGCAAGTCTGCGGACTCCCGAACATTTGCATAATTTATTCAAACATAACAGCAGACAGGGAAGCGCCATTGGCTGTGAAGTTAGACTACTTGACTAATCTATATGGGTGACGCCCCCACCAGGCAGCTGCCCAAGGCATTCAGTTTAATAGCCTACATTCAAACTGCCCATCACGAAACTGGGGAGAACTGGACGGAATGCGTGACTTCCACTGTTTGCAAATGAAGACATTTCAACACCCGTATTTTTCTCACGCTTAAACTAATAATAGGAAACTACGACATTCATGACCGACCGGCAAATACACTGCAAGAATACTGGATGATTACAATTAAAATAAAAAAATAATACCTTTGGAAATATATATTGATTAAAGGCTGATATTCGAGTATACTGCATTATAATCTAGCGAGAATACGGTGTTTCCTGGGGATAAAAGTGATTTTATTCGTGCAGGTGTAAGGCAGGCACTGTGGTTTATGTAAGCGTCCTGAAAACAAAACGCCCTCTGGCGGTTGTTCTTATAAGTTCAATGCCGTCACTGACAGTGATGTAGCCTATGTTCACCTACTTACATTTCTGAGGAACAGCTCACTTGCCAAACTCGAACGGTCATCCCATAAAAAAACACCCATAAACTTTTGGCGAGAATACATTAGCACAGAACCGATAAAATGGTAAAGATGTGTTCAACATCTGTGAGTCTGTGTGAAACGACATGCTATACATCGGTGACGGAGCATTATTTACGCTTCGAGTCAGAAAGGGACACACTGTTCTATAGTTGTGTTACTGATACATGACCCTATGCACGTTATTGACAGGGGTAAATCACGTTTCCTTTGTTCTCAACGACAAACTGAGGGCTTGCAGTTTATTATTTGTCTTGAGAAATAAAATTCACTCGCTCGATTCACTGGGGACATCCTTACTTCTGCCTATCTCCTCAACTTCACTCATTCATTTACAGAATAATTACCTCCTCACAAATCACGCCACTCTGGTTCGGTCAGCGGAACACAATTAGGGCACAGCAGCGCTGTTTACGCAGTTAAGGTAATTTAGCGAATCCCATTGGACCGCTCACCTTCCACAAGCGATCATGAAGGATTAGGCACATCACCGATGCTCATTGGTTGCCTTACGTGGGTCAACCAATCCTTACGACCCCCGTAGGATAAAGTTTTAATATCAGTCCTATTAAAGTACATTGTGTAAGCGGATTTTGACTAATAAGAAGCTACTGGTAATCTAGAGTGGTAATTAAAACTAGAAAAAAAATGGTTCCCTGCCCAATAAATACATCTTGTGCTTCATATAAAGTACAACCAAAAAAACAGCGTGTGTTGAAAGCTGCACACACAGGAATGATGGCAGGATATATGTAAAGGTCAAATCTAGTTTATATATCTGTGTGCATACATTGTTTGTTCCTGCTGATTACAGTGTGGTGTGAGGATTACAACACTCATGCATGTAGTAAAAGAAAAGGCCTTCTGGCACCCAGATGACAGATTGAGCTGGCCCAGTGACCACTGGAAGTGGGACTGGTCATACAAAATGCAAGACCTGAATCATATCTCCTCTAGTGGATGGCAAATACTGAGGAGATTAGGGGAGAGTTATTTCCTCCTCTGGTGTGGGCAGGTCTCTGTGTACATCTCAACAAAGGGGCCCATTAACTCTACCAGCACAGGAAAGGATTCCTCAAGTCCTGACGGTGAGGACAGACTGCTTCCTGTCAACTCATGATAGAGACCCACTGAAGCATCTTCTAGGAAGATATTACTGTGGTATTACAATGGTCAGTGAAGGCAATTCACCAGATTGACAGACTGGTATTGCACAAAGAGGTTTGGAAAAAATCTGTCATCACTGTGGTTTAAGTAGATTATGTCATCTAGATCGTTATGAGTGAAGACTTAACTCTAAGGGGAAGCACTGATCAAACGCTGTTCGTTTTTGGCTTAAGAGGGTCAGAAAGACGACATCATTTGTTTGGACACACAGCTAATCTTGTTGGGCTTAGTAAACGCCCAAAAGAGGGGCCAGCGCTGAGTGGCTGATAAATGGGTTGGCATTTCAATCAGCGCTCTCTGTGTTGCAGACCACGGCATAATACGCAGGCAGGTTTGAGGGGGAAGAGGCAGGTTTGCTGAGTGCGACAAAAAGGGACGCAGCCCCTCCAGAAAGACAGATTTGACCCAACAGGAAATTGTGCTGAGACAAGGTGTAGAAAAGTTTAGAGCCCTGCTCCAAGAGTGCTGGAGTAACTGTTGGAGAGAAGCTCTTGTACACAGGTGTTATTTTCTAGAGATATAATGGTGGTGATCAGCCATGGAAGAGGTAGGGAACGTGGAGAGGCACCTGCTTGGGTGGCTACTGCACGTGTGTGTTCATACATATGTGTGATGTCTCTCCAGATATAATGGTTGTGATTCAGGCAAGCAGTACTGAACGTGAAGAGGTATCAACTAGGGTAGCCCTTCCATGTGCGTCAGAGTGTGTGTTTGTGTGTGTGTGTGTGTGTGTTTGTGTGTGTGTACACATAAACATATGTATGAGGACATCTCTACAGGCCAGGGCAGCTCATTATAGGTGTTCTTCACATAAATAGATGACTCATCCCAATCAAATTAAACACTGCAGGCTAAGCCTCTCAACGAGCTCCTGTTGTTCAGTAGCACAGGAGAGCATCTTGGGACGCTCCAACACATCTATATATATACACACACACAGACTCCTGCAGCACACACATGTGGAGAGCTGCACACTGTGGCGTTTGGCTGCGGAGTGTGTTCTTCCATGGGTTGGGTTTGTTTGAACAGGGACTAGATTTGACAGGAATCAAGCTGGGTTCATTCAGAAGATCTCCTCATGAAGCTCATCAGTGAGAATCGATGGGCGGCTGATGAGGAGGAACTGGAGTTCATGGTCAGTTGCATATCTGCCATGCTTTCAAAGCCTGGTGTTTTTGTTTGGTTCTTTTAAAAAAAAAAAAATGGGGAGAAAGAAAAACACACAAAAAAAAAAAGATAACAAGCTCCAGACTGAAGGATGTGAATTGATGGGGGTTGTGTGCATGATGTAGGCTGGACATTGACTAGTCTGGTCTGATCCTGACGTGGTTTGAGAGACTTGCGACGTCACCGCCCGGGGCATCCATTCCGACTCAGAGCTCAAAAACACAACCCTTTGCCTAAACTTGTTATTGGTTGGGTCAAAGGTTAAGACAGAGGGGTCAAGGGAAGACACAATGATGTGAACTCGCTTTTGAAATCTGAGCAGATTGTTTTTGTTAAAGGATGGTGTGAGACACCAACCCATTGTGGCGCTGAGAAACGATCCTTTCACTCTTTCAAGCTCGGTGAAAGCGTGTATTAATTTGACCACGTTGTTTAAAAAAAAAAATTGCAAATTGCACAAACGAGCCATTTTACCTCCATTCAAAACTCACCCATCCCACCCACTTTCACACAAACTTTGACATTTCATAAATCTGAACACACATGCTTGCAGCTTGAACCTTCTCATGCATGCTCAATTCAAACAGCCAGTTTAGCCTCTGGTGAGGGCAGGTAGCACACCTCTCTCAATGGGGGATTTACAGCGTTCACACCCAAGTAATTAGCAGCACTGCACTGAACCAAGGTGCTCTGTAGATTTACCTGTGGAAAAGGAAACGCGCCACTGGGCAACTACCACTAACAGAACAAAGGCACATGAGAATATGATGTTTACCCTAGCTGTAGATCACCACGTGACAACATCAAACCCCCAACTCAAAATACACACACACACAGAGAGAGAGAGAGAGAGAGAGAGAGCGAAAGAAAAACAACAGTTTAGCCTGACAGGTGAGATGTAATCTTAGACCTTTCAACCTACGCCCCTCCGATGAACTTGCTCAAGCTTGCACAAACTTCTCTACCAATATCACCACCTAACCACTCGTTCATTCATTTGTACATCATTCCTTCATTCTCTCTCCCTAGGCCAACTGTGGTCGGTGGCACGCAACAGCACACACGTGGAGGAGTATTTTTGTTTGTTTTACCTCATCAGCCGCTGCTCCAGCTCCCAGAAGAGCACCTTCATGGCCATGCTGTCCCTGTGGCCCCGGGTCTCCACCGGCTCCTTCTCTCTCATTGAGGTAGATGGCGGTTAGCGTTCCGACACCGAAAAACACCCACAGCCGCGGCGGCTATGGATCCGGCAGCTCTCGAACGGCTAACCACAACAACCCCCCACCCCCCTGCACCCTAAAGCCACCTAACGACCCTGCAACCCCTGGGCTGCACAGCAGTACGGTCCGTCTCACACACACACACACACACACACACACACACACACGCACACACTGACCTCCCCAAAAAAAAGAGAGTTCGGAAGGGGCGTGACACCAAAGGGGGTCCGACTCCTGTGCCCTGAGTAAGTGAGTGAGTGAGTGTGTGTGTGCGTGTGTGTGTGTCTGTGTGTATCTGTGTGTTGCCAATTGTGCTCCTACTGAGCCTCTGCTAAGCTTGTCACTCCCTGTTCAGTGAATGGGCAGGGCGAAAGGCGTGGGGCAAAGCCGTGACGTCACGGCCCAGGCAAGCCTCTCCGTCGGCACGGTTATGTAAACAGACAACAGAGATTACTGCACCCAGCCAATGAGGCGCTCCGATACGGACCACACACCCTTTAGAGGACCGCCTCCCTCTATCTGTCGCTCTGCGTCTGACTTCAGGAGGATCTCCAAATGGGTGCAGCCAGCCACCTCCCCAGCTGACTCCCTTATCTGCTCTTTGTTATTGTTGTTAGATGAGGAGAGGGGAATCCATTATACCTGTCACTCAGTCACTTCTCCAGAATCTGATCAGTAGACCCCTCATATGGGGATATGTTTGGCATCCTGCCTTTATATTTGGGGGCTGTCAAGAGGATGGGCTCATAACGAGATTTGATTAGTCTCAACGCCCCCCCTCTGCACCCCACATTCTCTTTCTCTCATTTCTCCCATTGTCTCTCCACTGATCCCATCTTTGTTTTCCCTGCGTCTCTCCTCCTCTGCTCTTAGGTATGGTTAAGAGCAAGCACTGCGCCCGCCCCATGTTCCTCCTGTCGCTACGCATCAGTGTAGGCCGATGCACAGCACGCTCACACTCACTTGCGCGCGCTTTCGCACGCACACACACACACACACACACACACCATAGCGCGCTGCCAAAGTACAACATGGCCGACCACACGTGCACACCCACGCATGGATGCAAAGATACAAAAACACGCTGCGGCACGCATGCGCGCCACGGGCACACTGACGCACACACAGGCTACTGGCCGGAGGCTGGCAAGACCCAACCGTTTACGGTACCGCAAACATTGAGGGGCGGGCCAAACCTTAAAAAACCCAAAACGCTCAGACTTGTGGTCAAACATTGCAGGATAAAAATACACACACGACAGACAAAAGCGCAACCTGAAATCCATCCACACAACAGGGAGAACGGGATGGAGCAAAGCTACGCAGGCGCCTGCAAGTTTGATGGCTGGTGCCTCTTATATAAACCCACAGTACTGATACGAATGGCACCAACAAATCTACGCTTGTTAATTTCAATAGCTTATTACTAATAATTACTTATTCAACGCTGGTTTTCTTTTTTTTTACATTAATATTATACAATTTACATTACATTTTTTAAGCAATGTTTAACTTCTAATGAAATTCTGAAATTCAAATCTAATATCAGGGTCAAAAGAAATAAAGCCATTACAAAAGAAACTTTTTTTTCAGTCATCCTACACAGGATTCGACTCAGCAACTTCATTCTATGGTCAAATGCCAATCATTCTAACTGGTATACAAATAATGGCCTCCCCCCTGTGGTGTAACACATTTGTCCCGTGGCTCAACATAGGAGCAAGGCTAGGGGCCTATGGAGAGGGGTCAGAGGTTAGCAGTGGGCCCTCGTTAGGTTTTGGGGGCCGAAAGGGGAAGCAACAGGGGGTCTGGGGGTCTGGTGATGAGGTGGGGGATTTAAAAAGGGAGAACAGCCACGAAAGTTGGCCATTTTATCGGTTGTTGCAGCCCCATGTTGGGTTACTGTAATGGAGGAGGCAAAGGTGTGATGGGTAGATGAACTGATGGAGTTGACACCAAGCGCACAGTTAAAGACGCCCCGGGGAGACTCGTGACGCAAATGATTTACACCACAATGTTCCGTCAACCAGGAGTGTTTTGAGGCACGGCTCCCAAACTGGGAAGTTGGCCGTTGGTCTGCCTCTGCCTCTGCCGCCTCTACTGTAAGTGCAGCTGTGGCCTCTCCATTGTTTCCCATCCTCTCATCCTCCCATCCTCTCATCCCTCGCCCTTCTCCGCCTCTCTTCCCGTCCATCGAGCAGATGCTTGGAGATGAGGAGCGCCGGGCGTAAACAGCTTACTGCTACGCCCTTTGCCAGAGCACCAATCACAGCTCGGGAGCAGATCCGTCCTCGTCTCGGCCAATGTCTAGCTGCCCAATCCCTCTTTTTCAGCCAATGGGAAGCGGGCGAGGCTGGAGGGTCAGGGCGAAGGGTAGTGGTGAGGGTGGGGGTTCTCGTGCCCCGCACGTAAACTACTGACCTAGTACATTTTGTACTTGTTTCATGTGTACTTTTGTGTGTTTGTGTGCGTGTGTGTGTGTGTGTGCGACTGAGTGTATGGATGTGTATGAGAGGGCACAGCGTGGGGTGGGGGGCTTTGTTGGATGTTCTTTGACTGCTGTACACATGGGATTTGCACAGATAACCCAGATATTATCTAACCATCACGGACAGACGGCAACATATAGGTGACAAAAACAAACGTGACAAACACAAACATGGCCACTTACAAAAGGCTGTGAATTACCACGACGGAGAATTTGTTGTTGAATTTTTAACGAGAGAAAAAACTAAATTAACACGTAGCTGTGAGTATGTTGATGTATGTGTGTGTGTGTGTGTGTTGGAGAAAGAGATGCGGGTTGGACAGTGATGTTGCTTGAGTGAGAGTGAGAGTGAGAAAAGAAGAAAATTGATAGAAAGCAAAAAAGAACAAACCTGTGTGGATGATTCATTGAGTGTGTGTAAAGATTAGGAACGTGTGTTATTGTCACGCATGGGACATAAATAGCTTAGCTATTTCTGGTGTGTGTGGGGTGTATGACAGTGGTGTGTGTGTGTGTGTGTGTGTGTGTGTGTGTTTTTTAGTACAGGAGGGGAGGGCAGAGCTAGAGATGGAGATGGAGAGAGAGAGGCTCAACCTTATATAACTTGCACTAAGCCATGATGACAGTTAGTCATGTGATATACTCAGAACCGCATTTCAAGACAAAGGTGTTGACACTTCAACATGTAAATGCATAGTATATGTGCAATGTTTACATCACTTAAGTGAACACAAACACAAGACAAACATCAACAAAAGTACACAAGGGTTTCTGAGTCTAAAATCCCAACTACTAACAAAGTAATAAGTGATCGCCTCTAAACGGACTCCACATTTTAGAATGGGATACAGCGCAGTGTGTACATCACAGTGCCTCACTGCGCCACGACTGACTCCATGTGACGCATCTCCTCCTCTTCCTCCTCCTCCATTTTGAGTCCTCCCTCCCACGCACCCCGCCCATTTACAGTAACCAGAACACAAAATGGCGGGACCGCAGACGCAAGCGCAGATTGCCCCCCGACACACACAACAACAGTGAACTACGCACACACGCGACCTGGTGCCCATTATGTAACCCCAGCGGAGGAAGTGACATCAGAGAGGCAGGGGGCGGCTGGGCGTGAATAACGCGACATGAAAAGCAACGCCCTAAAAGGTTCTTATAAAATGTGCGGAAAACGAACGAGTTCAGAAGCGGGAAAAAGGACGGTAAAGCCCGCGAAGAGGAGGAAGGTGGGAGGACCGAACAATAAGAACTAACGAAGGAAGACGTTTTTGTTCCCTCCGATGACTTTACCAATGGTGAACTATAAACTTTAACGGCGACTAAATTCGCCATGGTGTGAGGGTCCTCATCAAGGCAATGATGTGTGCTTCATTAACCAAGGGGTTGACAGGTGAGGCTTAAAACACCTCAAGAAACGCCTGAAACACAAGGCAAAAAATCATCTGTGAAAACAAACCCAAACTGTTTGCAAACTGTACAGATGAGTGTGTGTGTGTGTGTGAGAGTGTGTGTGTGCGCTTGTGTGTGTCTGCGCGACCCGAGTTTGACAGCACGCATAAGTAGGCTCAGTCGGCTTCCTAACAAAGAACGAGAAAGCACAAGCACAAGTTGTCCCTCTCTCTTTTCTTTTCTTCTCTCTCCCTCTCTCTCTCCCTCTCTCTCTCTGTGGTGGCCAGTGAAGTGTGAGTAAGTCTTCCGCTTGGCTTGTCCAGGCCGCCCAGGGCTCAGATCCTCCATTTGAGCCGCAGCCCTCCGCACGCTGCCTGCCTGCTGAGTTACGTAAAGCGGGTAGGGGTATGGGGCTCCGCACCGGGGTGCTGGTGTGTGTGTGTGTGTGTTTGAGTGTCTGTGCACACGAGTGTGTATGTGAGTGTGTGCGTGCGTGCATGCATGTATGTACAGTATGTATGAATGAATGTGTGTGTGTGTGTGTGTGTGTGTGTGTGTGTGTGTGTGTGTGTGTGTGTTTCTGTGTGCGTGCATGTGAGTGTGTGTGTGTGTGTTTCTGTGTGCGTGCATGTGAGTGTGTGTGTGTGTATGTGGGTCAGGGTGCGTGCGAGTGTGTGCGAGTGTGTGTGTGTGAGTGAGCGAATTTGCATGTATGCGCAGGCAAAGGGGTAGATTTAGGAGTGTCATTAAAGTTTAATGAAAAGAAGTCAAGAGCAGAAAACGAACGGCTCAGAAACTCAGAACTCACTCAAA
>NC_045172.1:3759851-3789851 GCF_900700415.2 Clupea harengus | reverse complement strand
GTGCTGGTCACGTTTCTGTGACGGTCATGTTTGAGGGCAGAGAGTGTGGTCTCTATCCAGAGCAAGAAGCATTGTCTCAGCAAGAACACAGGGCACCCAACACAGCCCACGGCCCCCAAGGAGGGACGCTCATTTACAGGGCCACAGGTCACGTTTTGGCTTCCTTTAGCCAAGATTCGCAAACCTTCTGATTGGACTCACTAAATTAAAAACAAAATGTGTAGAAAATGCATTTGTTATTTGTAGTTGCTCCTTCCTGTAAATGTTAAAGGGATATTATGATTACCTACCCACCAAAATCTGCTCAACTTCAAGCAAGCTGCTAAAGGACTCACTAATAAACTGTAGAAAAAGCAAAAGCTGTTCCTATTTGCTCCATACAGTTGATGAAAATGGGCAATTAAAATGAACCACCCATCAAATAAATATGCTAAATATTTAACGTCAAATAAGCTGTCACTATTATGGTTCATAGTGATTTGCTCACACCACAATTGCACTGGACCCCCTCTCCAGACCGAGACACTGATGCAGAACTGAGACCCTCTCACAGTGAGTGAGGAGAGCGGGTGGGTCTTTGTTCCAACGGGCAGCCTTGAGTTCTCATCAGGCTCCCAGTCACATCTCGTCCGTCGGTTGCCAAGCAGAGAGGATGTGGGACTGTTGAAAACCCTGCCTGAGGTTGATCACCGTGCACTTCTGACACAGCAGACACATGGAGGTCCATGGTGCAAAACACCGACGTATCTATCCCCCAATATTCACCTCAGTCCGTGTGCGTCACCATGACCTAATTCACACATGAATGCTGTGACTCCAGACCTGTAACCTAATCATGCAGCCATCCTTATCAAGCCTGACAACAACTTGGAAGACTGCCTTCACTGCTGCGGTCTGTCTGACTGAGAGCATGTTTTTCACATGAGGAGACCATGTAGTACATGCAGGGAAAATAATACCTTTGTTTTTTAGGTTTGAATACAGAAATGACTTGGTTGGATGACAAAGCTGGATGACCGTTATTCTTCAGTAACAGTTCACAATTTAGCCAAGATAACGGACAGGTATGTGATCTATTCAATGGTGCATATGACAACTAGGGATGGGTATCGTTTGTTTTTTATCCGATACCGGTACATAACCGATACTTTTAAAACGATACCGGTGCCTAAACGGTGCCGGAACCGATACTTTTATAAAAAAATAAAAAAATGTTTACGATTGACGACATTTAAGAAAGGCTTTATTGCCAAATATATGAACTGTTTAAAGTAGATTATATATATAAATAAATACAAAACACCTTTTAACTTAAAACTTAAATAATATATGAACTGTTAACAAAAGTTTAGACTATACTTAAATAAATACAAAACACACACACACACTCTGTACACACACTACAGCTTCAATACTTCAGCAATTCTTTTGTTCAATTCAATTTTTTTTCTTCAAATTGAACAATATATTAACTGTTTAAAGTATATTATAAATATAAATACATACAAAACACTTGGCTTCAAACTTTTTAACTTCAAACTATGAACATTATATTAACTGTAAACAACAGTTTATAGTATACTTAAATAAATATAAATAAATACAAAAAACAGCTTCAAACTTCTTTTGCAAAAATATGAGCATATTTGCCTTTGGAGTCAAAAATGTATTATTTTGTTTGCATTTATTTCATGAAATTTCACCATTTTATGATTTGTTTATACCTATCTTTTCTAGCTTGTTTATAGTTAATCTTGTTACTTGAACACACTGAGTACGAGAAAATGTGTACTGCCCCTTTAAGAGACTACCGTAGGTTAAGTATAGCTGTCATCTCCGTTTATTTTTCAGTCTTCGGTTGCTGAACTGCCGTTGACTCTTTGCCTTCTCTCCACTCTTTTCACGCAATTGTTTTGTTGCATTTGCTGCACGTCGCGATGTTTGAATATTTTGGTGCGAAATACAGCCACACTTTTGACCGTTTACCTTTCGGTATTTTCTCTGTTAAAAGGTTGATGGCTAGTTCTGTTTGTGCTTGCTCTGTGAAATGCTGCATGCTCTTCACTGTCATAAGACTGTTGCTATGAAAACACCAATGAGCGTGAGCGACACAGGACAAAGTTTACATTGGGAGCTGGGGCAGTTTTACATGTGCCCCGCGGAATCTGCCTAGCAACCGTTTTCAATTGGCTCAGGCACCGAAATGAAGCACCGAAATCTGCGTTGCATTTCGGTCCGGGTAGGTACCGGTTGTATTGGAACCGGTTCCATATTGGTACCGGTTCTCGGTACCCAACCCTAATGACAACTGTTTACAACATACTGGTTAAAACAACTCTAAGCTGAGAATGTTGTATAACTTGAAGAGATGACATAGATTTCAGCCCTTTCTCTACATTTTTACTGTAAATGTTTCCACATTTCACCAAACTTTTGGCAAAGGCATAAATCTAAATTCTGGAGCCGCTACATTGGATTACTGTTTCTTATGAATCTGAAAAGTGCTGATTTAAGTATTCTCAGCAGGTCTATCATGTAGTTACATCGCCACCTGGTGGACAAATATAACATAACATTTACTTAATCTTTCACTGACGGCAGATTGATGGGCTGCTTGTGGAAAATAAAATTGGTGCCACTTTGCAAATAGATAATATTGCAGAAGAAAATAAATAGTAAAATCCCTCAAATAAAAACTAGCTTATGTCTAGTGTTGGTAGGGATCTTTCTATTCTAAAATAATATCTGTGCCAAATCTAATCCAAACATTTGCTTTGAGATTTGTTATCTTCTCAAAACCTAACCACAAATATGAAGGGCTATATAACCGGAAAGCCAATTTTTTTTCATTTAACTAACCGTTACACAAGCATGCAAGTCAGATCACAGACCCTTGAAAAAGAAATTCATCGCTCAACACTGGCCAGTAGATGGCGCCACATTCCCATCTATCCCAGCACACCGAGCAGTGCAGCAGCAAGCGCTCAGATGTGAGCGAGTTCATAGTCACGCAGCCCTTCCCATTAAAACTAAGCATTCGCACACCTGACACAACGAATCAAGCAGATTAGCCGAATTAGGGTGTGCCCGTGCCAGGATGACTCCAGGTGAGCTGACAAACCACCGATAAAACGAGCAACAAACGGCACTGCCAGATGCCCTGGATCCCCTCCCTCCCCTTGGGTCAAACTCATCACATCCAGTTTCATCACCTCCACTGTCTCTTCCATGAACAGAGGGTAGATCCACCCAAGCGGACTGCCAGCGTGTGAAACCAAAACACACGCTAAAATACACGCTCATGTTGTCTTGCGGCCCCAGGATGCGGTTTACAGGCCTATTTATAGAGATTAAGAGCAGGAAAAAACATCGGGCGCATAAAATGCAAATGAAATTACATAAAAGAAACACTGAATGGAGGTGATGTGAGCCTGCCTGAGCTGACGTCCTTTGCGGCATTCTGGGAAATTGAGTTTTCTAAACGCTGGCTGTTGGAGATCCTCACAAAGCTCAGTGACCTCTAGGACACCAGCTTTCCCATGGGCCTTTGTGAGAAGGCCACAATGCATTGCGCAACAGAAGCCTCCAAGGAACAGTGCAGGCTTGTGATCATTCTAAACCAATTGCTGGGTCACTGAAGAATCCGCCAAGCTCCATTCAATGTTTTCCCCCTACTCTACTGGGACTTGGAAATGTGTCGACACTTTATTTGTCTGTTTAATTTAATAGACACCTTGCCTAATAGACACCTTGCCTAATTTAAAATAATATAAAAATTTCTATTACTTTGTTTTTAATTCTTACTTATTTTACTTATACATTAGTTTAAGCTTAAGCTCATTTATTTTCTTATGATGTCATTTGGTCTTTTATTGCTTTTATATGTCCTATATGTTTTTAGTCTTTTTAATCTATTAGTCTATTCTTTCATTCTTGTTTATTTTTATATTCAGTACTGGAAAGCCTTTTAGTACAACTCAACTCCTGTTGTTTTTAAATGTGCATGAAATGTGACTTCATTTAAGGTGTGTATCAGTCCACAGTACATCAAAATGCAGTCAACTCTTACAGAGGAGACCGTACAGAAAATGAAATTCAATTCAATTTGATCTATATCGTGCTAATAAAATAAAATTGTCTCAAGGCGCTTTACAGAGCCCAGAGCCTGAACCCCCCTGGAGCAAGCACAATGGCGACAGGGGAAGGGGAGAACTCTCTGTTAATCTCGACACTCTACAGAATAAAATCAGAGCCACTTGAATAACTGAATAAAAGGATAAATGGAATGTTTTGCATACCACATATCATAGCCAATATAATGCATCAATCTGTACGTGGGTCAAATTCAGCTAGGCTAAGCAGTCACCAATCAATGTGGCAAATCCCAGACACTTGCTGGAGTGGCCTCTAATTACATACGCAATAGCAGAGCACTTCCTGTTCTGCCACCACAGCAAGGCTCATCATCGCAGTTCTGCAGCCAAGCACATCTGTGGCAACTACCCTCTCTTCCTTGATGACTGTTGCCAAGTCTGTCAAGTTAGCACTTTAGCTCCTTCCACTACAGTATAGCTGAGCATAGTTTCGTCTGTCAAACTAGCTTTGCTCATTTATTTTAGCTCTGGATAGACTAAACATGTATGGAACATCGAGAGTGCAGGCAAAATCTTCCAACAGCATTCCCTTGAAAGATAACACAATGATGCCAATTTGAAACATGCTAGAGTAGGGTTTACAGACAGTAACTGGTTATGGCTAAGTCCACTGGGAAGGCTGTAACAAACATCATCGCAACCAAAGCCAATGAAGTGAACAAACATCATTCATCAGCCATCATTCAGCACATTTGGGTACTTTTTCACTCACTCTTAAAGAGATTTACAGCCTGTGTCAACACCCTACTCAACAGCATGCCTCCCATTAGTCATTAGCCTATTTAAAGGCCAGCTAGTGCACAGTGCTTTGGGCACATCCACAGGCCTTTAGCTTTGGGCACATCCAAAAAAGACATCAGCCATTCCACAACTTAATAAACAAAACATAAAGACAGGCACAATCGATTGATTGATTGATTAATTGATTGTTTGATAGATAGAAGACTTGGAAGACTTGTTAAACCACCTAGGCTATATCTTCCCTTTTCTGTTTCACATGCTAACGCATACAGACCTGGTCATTTGTATACATTTAGGCTCATTCAAAATGATCCATCAGGTTATAGTTTATATCGACACTAGATTGTTGCAAAAGCGTAATGTTGCTAAACCTGTTAGACATTTCTTCTGGTAAAAAGGGAGTTACCACTTACAGCAATATTTTCATCCTTTGCTCCAGGGAGTTTACACCTGGCTTCCTGTACTTTGTCTTAAGGCAAATACTGTCATCAATAATGGTTTTAGATAGATGACAAAAAAATTGCCTATAGCAATATTTTGCTTCATTTCCTTGATGCAATTTGCCTCAATCAAAGTATCAGCTATGCAAGCCGTTTCTTGGCAGAAAGATTTGGGCTGTTGAGATGGGTGGTTGGTAAGTTTGGTAAATAACTGGCTAACTCCAGGTCCTGGATCTTCATACTGGTGTAAATGTGTGAAAACTGGAAGTTCACATTTTGGAGAATATATAGGGAGAATATATAGGGTGAATATATAGGGTGAATATATACAGTACCAGTCGAAAGTTTGGACACACCTTCTCATTTTTTGAGAAGATTTTTCTTTGATTTTATTATTTTCTACATGGTAGATACAACTTTTTTTGTTTAGTACATCATTCCATATGTGTTCTTTCATAGTTTAAATGTCTTCAGTATAAATCTACAATGTAGAAAATAATAAAAGTAAAGACACAAAGGTGTGTCCAAACTTTTGACTATGTACGTTTTCACTATTCTTCTAACTTCTCTCTTTTTTTCCTTTCTCATCATACTTGTGTCATCACTAGGAGGTAAAAGCCCCAGGGGGCCTCGCTGAGCACCGCAACCGCCATGCCACAAGAGAGAGACAGAGACACACACACACACACACACACACACACACACCTTTGAGCACACACACCTTTGAGCACACACACGGTTGCAGCTTTAGAGCAACTATGTCTAGTTACAGCCTAAGATAACAGGTGAGGGGGAAAAAGTCACAGTTTGGTCATGAGCACAACTGCATGACAATGATTGACTCAATCCTAAATGTTGCATTGAGTTCTTATAACTTATTAATGACTTATTAATGAGTTACTTAGTTACTTAAGTCATTTATTTCTAATTTCTAACAACCTGAGCTGGTGAATAAAAACAACACGCTGATAAAGACGGGAACACATGCAAAAACGAACACACATGCATGTACACCAGCGGTAGCGTACAGGAAACCCGGCATAGATCTATGTACACTGGTTAGTCAACAACATGGACTTTGGCCATAAATCTGGTTCTGTCCTGGTGTTATCACTCACACAGAGCAATAAGCGAACTTTTTTAAAGGGCAAGGTGGTCTGTATGCTACGGTATACACATTGGCCCCGAAAGGGCCCCCACTTATATAACTTTGATGCTTGTGTTTCATTGGCCTGTTGCAGCTGGTTTGCTCAGCTCATGTGGGCGCTTCAGTTAGAACTAGTTCACCCCCTGCGACAACCTCAATTTTAAAACATAGCTTGTCACCCCTCCGGGCAAATAGAACTTAATCTTCAGGGAATGACAAGATGACATCCACACTATGTAGTGCCTGCTTGTTCAGGCGTCCCCCCCGGCCCCCCCACCCAAGCAGTAAGTCAGTCAGCCACCCCCCCTCTCCTGGGTTCATGAGGTGGGAACCTGGCAGTTAGCAGAGAGGGGGGCCCATGGCCGTAAGCGAATTAGAGGCTACAGCAAGACACGTAGCACAGCACAGCACGCCTCGCAGGAATAAATCAGACCACGCGTAACTCACTCGTTTCAGCACTAAGTCTCTCCCAGCAGGGAGGTATGCCACATCCAAAGGGGCACGCTATGATTTTATTAACCGTTATCCATCAAGTCAAACATGACATGGAAGCATTCCTGCTACAGCAAATAACCTGCAGAGGAATTGAGAGAGAGGCGGCCCAGCCACCCAGCAGAGAAACTGCTGTGGATTATACGCAACGACGCACAATAACTGCCGACTGTCCTCGCGTTTAAGAGCCGGTCATTAAAAATAACAAATCACCTCACTGCTTTCTACTGTAATTATCAGCGAGAGCCGAGAGATACTGACATGAGAGAGGAGGATTCAGAGAGGACGAAACACTTTGCTCTGGAAAAATACCAAGAAGGGAAGGGCGAACGATTCCAATCAGGAGTTTTAGGGGTTAGCGTTCCGTTGCTCGAGGGGGAGAGGACCCATGACAAGTTATAGCAGAAGAGGGAGAAGGTGGAGACAGAGAGGTCAACAGAAGAGAAGGAAAGAGAGGGAGAGGGGAAAAAGAGAGAGAGAGACCAGACAGGCTGAGCCTCTAGTGGGTTTCTTATAGTGAGAACAGTATCAGCATCGTTGAGCTCACACACTCACACACACACACACACACACACACACACACACACACACACACTATCCAGCGTCACGTGACCAGGCTGGGGTTTTTCCACTTCGCTCTCCGCCAGCAAACACAGCCAAACATGGCTACCATCGCTGACCTGGGAATGCCAGGGACAGAAAGTGTGTTTGTGTCTCTGTCTGTATTTCTGTGTGGTTGTGTATGTGTGAGAGAAGAGAGAAAAGAGAGAGAAGAGAGAGAGACCGAAAGAGAGAAAGAGAGAAAGAGAGAGAAATGTACACATACTTGCCCTCCAAATCACCCAGGCTCATTACAGCTACACAGCTGTACTTTTCCCCTCTGTGCTCAGTAGAAAATTAGGCCACCTCCAACAACACCTCCACATCTCCAACACCACCTCCACATCTCCAACACCACCTCCACATCTCCAACAACACCGCCATCTTTTACAACACCGCCATCTTTAACAACACCTCCACACCTCCAACAACACCTCCATCTCCCACACCACCACCACCACCACTCCCTTAAGACTCCATCCACCACCACTGCAAAAACACCCATGTCATCAAAGCCCACCCTGGCCCAGGGCTCGCTAATGGACTGAGCTGAACCGGCGTGGAACAGAGCGGGCCGCGCACAGGAAATCCTACTCAGACGAATCAATGGCTGCTCTAAGTGAAGCCTCAGCTGGCGCCGGTCCAGCAGCGCTGACCCAGACAGACCTAAACCCGGCTAAATGGTAAAATCAAAGGCATTGATCACAGCTACTGAGACGCTAGGTACCGCCTGTGTTCTGCTTTAGCTGCTAACTGACAAAACCACACCTTTGCTTATATGACACGGCACACATACACTACACCTACACATGCATATGCGCACGTACACACTCACCCACAAACCCCATCAAAGACATCAATCTCTGTTAAGAGATACTAAGTTACCCTAGAGCTGCCATGACTGCAACCTGTTACACCACCATTTCATACAGACACACAGACTCCACCAGAGGCATCCATCACAGCCAAAGAGACAACAGTCCTCCCACTGTTGCTGTGTGTGTCTACTGTTGGGGTCTGGGTACTGTGACATCAGTATTCTTTGAAATCAAAGAAACAGTAAGGGATTCACACTCACTGGATTCACTTGAAACAGAATCTGAGAACTCACTGGAACAACTAGGGGTGTAAGAAAATATCGATACACTTGAGTATTGCAATATTATGTTTTGTGATCGATATCTATCGATTCTCAAAAACCCAATCACATTTTTTTTTACTGATACAGGCGAATATTAATTCCTTTCCTCTGACTGCACAGAAAGTAATGCTATGATGTTGGGTGTTACAGGGACTGAGATCAAAACAAATGCAACTTTTTTTAAACTCAGATTTTTGTGTTCTGAAAATTAGATAAAAAAAACAATTAGCAATATATTGCCTTGCTTACAGTATCGCAAAATGTCAAAATATATTGAATGGTAACCCCTCACCATATCACCAGATCCTTGCCAATAAATAGCCCTAGTGACATATACTGTACATATAACATATAACAACCTAGAACCTATACGGACCTATAACATAGTCACAGGTAGGTCACACAGTATGAATAAATAATGTTACCTTGAGATAAGAATATCAAAACCTTCGCGGCTTTTCAACTTCAATTCACCCTTCTGCCATGCACTCCACAACATGACCGATGCAACCGTCATAGCTGAACAGTCAGTTAAAAAATAACCTCAAATACAGGAAAAGCTTGGAAAGGGCAGTGGCTGTCAGCTAACGTGGGTGGACTGAGGTCAGACACTAGCTATCCTTTCAAGGTCCCATCTTCACAGTCAGACAGACAGACAGACAGACAGAAGGGACAGCACAGCTACTTCTGGAGACAGACTGTCCTGCCAGCATGTCTGAAAACCTCTGACCTTAGACCTTGGCCATCCTAAAGGGTGGTACAACTATAAATATCAAGAGGAAGTCAGTGACCTTTCTGAGAGAGGGTGAAGGGCCAGAGGGCAGGGGTCTCAGCTGAAGGGGAAGGGCTTGATGTTGGGGTGTTGATCTTTGGTTCATGGGGTGTGGACATGGTATACTGCCATGAAAGAATGCTCACGGTTAGAGCTATTATACAATGTTGGTCTTTGATTACAGGGGAGTTAATGTTGGTTTCTGTCGAGCTTCTTAAGACAATATTCATAGTCACACCAGAATCACAAAGCTATAGTAATACATAACACTGACGTAAACTGAATGTCATCGGGGAATATTTAAGATGTATTTAAAAAGCCAGCCTGCTAAGCAAAACCATGCGGAGCTGTCTTCATTGATAAAAGCCATGAGATTATGCCTTCACATAGCACGAGGATGTGATGATGGGTTATATAAGGGGTCTGGCTCATCCTCCAGTATGTCTGTGTTTCTGTGTGTGTGTGCGCAAGACTGTGTGTGTGTGTGTGTGTGTGTGAGTGGGGGCGCAATGTTTTTGTGTTATGTGATTCGGTGTTTCTACGGCAACCCTGAGAAGGCCGGCTGCTGAGGAGTGCGGAGGGGGAGGCTGGCGGTGATGGAGCTCTTCCTGGCTTCGGCTGGAGGACGCGCAAACGCACTGCGCTGCTCGCTCTCCTCCAAACCAGAAAATCGATTGAGGCCATCTCAGGACAAAAGGCTATTGCAGTCATCATAACTTCAGAAGCAACGGAGAGGAAAACTACACACCCCGCGCTCAGTCTTTAACCTCCACACCCTCACTACGTACAGCGCCCATATACCATCAGCTGTATAAATAGATGTCTGAGTCATGCCACCATATTTACCAGGGGTGACTAACAAGCCTGTGAAATGTGCGATTAGGCTACATACAACAAACTCATCAAACAACAGAATTGGAGGAATATGAGCGGTCCCTCAGCAATACTGCATTTCTGTCTCATTTTTTGCCTGCTGCTTACGCTGTTGCAATACCTGAGCTGTCAATCACGGTGTGACCAAGCACTATGACATCAGCAGCATAGCGACAGACACACACCCGGGGGGAGCTGACTCACAGTCAGAGCAGCTACAGTTGCCAGGCGACCCCGGGCCCAGAAAGAGAGACAGCAAAACTGACTCGGTGCGCACACACACACACACACACACACACACAATGCAGTGTCACGTGACCAGGCTGGGGTGCATCACCTTGAACACCTGCCGTCCTCAAGTGCCAGCGGGGCGGAAAAAAAATGAAAGGGCACACTAGGCAGGGTAACCGTGGCGACGATGCAGGGCAGATGACTTTGCCCACACAACCAGCAGCAGACCATGTGTGTGTAAGTGTGTAAGTGTGTGAGTACCAATGCCAGGCTGAGCATGCTAATCTCCTGGGCACAGCAGACAGGACTTACTCAGCTTACAGAAAGGGAATTCAATCTCGAAGTGTGCGGTTGCTAAGTGCCACTCACTCAAGCTCACAGTGGTCACCTGCTCTAAGGCCTTTCAGGCAAACAGTAGGAAATGCCTTTCCTTCATTCACCGTGGGGCGCTTTCAGACGCATTCCTTAGTCCCTACTCTTACAGGGGCTTCGCCGCAGAAGGAAAACGAAGCAACCCACGAACGGGAAAGCACCCCGCTGCCACATGTATGACTGTGCCATGAGGAATGCAAGGAAGTTGTTAAAAGCATTCCTTGGGGAGAAATCCAAACAGTGGGAATACTGGGCTAAGGGTGTGAAGATCCTGCATAGAGAGCATGTGGGAGTGGGAATGCCATGAAGGCTGTCTGTCTGTCTACCTGCTTTTGAGCGTGCGTCTCCCGTGCACACACCTGTCCAGTCTTAAAGAGGGCACGGCATGTGCGCTGCTGATTCGCAGGTGGTTAAGCTGTGGTGACCGGCTGGTTAATCAGGAGGGCCACTTCAGAGTATCAAGTCTGCTCCTGCTAGAGTGAGCTTGTGTGCGCTGGGCCGCTAACGCAACACAGTGCATGTGTGTGTGTGTGTGTGTGTGTGTGTGAGATCTTTAGTTACGGCGACACACACTTCCCAGAGCTCACAAAGAAAGAAAGGGTGAGGAGAGAGAAAGAGAGAGAGAAAAAGAGAGAGCAAGAGAGGAATAGTAAATGGATTAGTAGAGGTGAAGGGGGAGAGCGGTGGGGTAAAAAGCAGTGGAGTGCACTAGCGAGATTGAGTTAAGAGGCAGAGAAAGACTGAATGGATGAGTATGTGTGTGAGGGAGAGAGAGAGAGAGAGAGAGAGAGAGAGGTAGGGAAGAGAAGAGAGAGGGAGGGAGGGAGGGAGGGAGAGAGAGAGGTAGGAAGAGAAGAGAAGAGAGAGGTAGGTAAGAGAAGAGAGGTAGGGAAGAGAAGAGAGAGGGAGGGAGGGAGGGAGAGAGAGAGAGGTAGGGAAGAGAAGAGAGAGGGAGGGAGAGAAGAGAGAGGGGGGGAGAAAGAGAGAGAGTGGTAGGGAAGAGAAAAGAGAGGGGGATGTGAGAGGGGAACAGGGTTCTCTGGGGAGAGTCCTGGTTATTTATAGCACCGCTGGAGTGACCGAGGACTGACCACTTTTAGAACAGGCCTAAGCTCGAAAGTGCCAGACAATGTTCCAATAACAAGAAGAAGAAGAAGAAGAAGAAGAAGAAGAAGAAGAAGAAGAAGAAGAAGAAGAAGAAGAAGAAGAAGAAGAAGAAGAAGAAGAAGAAGAAGAAGAAGAAGAAGAAGAAGATGATGATGATGATGATGATGATGATGATGATGATGATGATGATGATGATGATGATGATGATGATGATGATGATGATGATGAAGAAGGCAGCAGACTGTACCCATTATTTAAAAACGTCAGAGAACTGATCAAAGAGAAGGCACCTGAGTCATCTAACCGCTATAAGACCATGAGGGGTGTGGACCTGCCACACACTGGAATTTCACCGCTGGAAATGTTAAGTGACAGACACAACGCTGGTTTGTCTTAACAAGCCTGTGCTTCAGAAACATCAAGTCCTCAAGTACCCAAAATGCATATGAATCACAGTATACCACAGAGCTCATTACAATGAGAGATCAAAGACTTGGGACAGATCTTACACAATTCATGTCTTATTGATATAGTGTACTACAGCTGAGAGAGTCTTTGACCCCATTCAATCACAGTACACTTTTGTGTCAACATACACCTGGCCTGTCCTTTGACACACTACTCTTAATTAGATTAGCTCACGAGTGTTCTCATCTCTCCTCATTCATACAATGCATCCTCAGCCAAAGCAGGAAACTTGTTTACCACAAAATGAGTGCCAGCCTTTGCCACACGTGTGACTAAAACTCTTTAGAACTCATGTCTGCATTGCACATGTGAGAATGTCAGGTAATATAAGGATTGACACCGTAAGGTAATATAAGGACTTCCATAAACTTGTTTTAACTGATAGAGGTGTGTGTGTGTGTGTTTAAAGAAACTATAAGTGGCATGGGTCTTACCTGTCCTCGTCGGAACCAGCAACGGCAGTTAAGGCCCCAGGCTCCATGCCCACGCTGCCCTCCACTACTGCAGCCAGCCTGGGCAGCGACTGCTGAAAGAGCAGCCTTTGGGCGTCCTCCAGCTGGGAGGCAGTCAGCGTGCCTCCGGCGTACGCTCCGGCGTACGCTCCGGCATACGCTCCGCCACCGTGGGGAATGTGTCCCTGGGGCGCCAGCGCCAGGCCCATCCCACCAGCCAGCAGGGCAGCGCCCGGGTGCATAAAGCCAAAGGTGGGGTGGGCCATGGCGGGCGCACTCTGGCCCGATATGGCAGCAGCGGCGGCTGTAGGTAGGGTCCCTGCCTGCTGCGGGGGTTGTGGCTCTTGGAGTAGCTGGGCAGGGTGTTGAAGTGCCTGTGGCTGTCCTCCTGGGGGTTGAGGCTGGGATGCAGCCTGTCGATTTTGGGCAGCCTGTGGCACAGCAGCCTGGCCTCCTACTGGGTAACCTGGCATCCCTCCGGCCACTGGAGCTCCCATGGGCACGCCTCCGACTGGCATAGGTGCCATGGGATGAGCCTGGGCAGTGGTCTGCATGCCTGGTGGGTGCTGAGTGAAGTCCTGTGCCTGGACACCCGCATGGGCGACACCCATGTTGGGCTGCTGAGTGGCAGGGTAGCCCATCTGTCCTTGGGTTGGTTGTGTTTCCACATGGTACATCATAGGCTGCTGGGGCCACACAGGTGCCGGCTGGCCCTCGGTGCCTGGCACTCCGACTCCGTGGGGCATCGTCTGCATGCCGATGGGTGGCCCTACACCTGCCTCCTGGGTGATGAGCTGCGGAATGCCGTGAGGGTGGCCAGGGTGAGGGGCCTGCTGCGTGGGTATGCCAGGGTGGCTGGCGTAGGACTGCTGGCCTGGCGGGATGCCAGTCTCTCCCAGCGTGCTTCCAATAGACGAACTCCCGCTAGTGGTGGTGTCACTCTCTGGAGCAGAAGGTTGAGGGGCTGCCACAGCAGCAGGAGCAGCAGCAGCAGCAGGCTCTGTAGTGGTGGGTGGCAGAGAAGTAACTGATGGCGGAGCCTCTTTCTCATAGAACTCCGCACAGGTCCACCTTCCCTTGCGGTAGGGCTCGGAGTTGGAGTCCAGCTTGACCACCCTGAAGCGGGACGCAGTGGAAGTGGCGGTGGACCCAGTGGCAGTAGCAGTGGTGGCGGCAGCAGTAGCAGAAGCCAATGCTTGAAAATGGCCAGAGGTGCTGACAGGGATAGAATGAGACGTGGCAGGGACAGCAGCAGAGCTGGGCTGGCCGACTCCACTGCCCACACCTGCAACCACCCCTCCGCCACCGACCGCAGGAGGCTGACCAGCCATCCCTGCAGCGGCACCCTCCAGAGGCACAGGCCAGACTGGGATGGGTCGAACGATTTGACCACTTCCGAAGCCGGAGGATGGAAGGACAGGCGTGGCCGTGGCCCCTCCAGTTTGAGCGGTCACTGGTGCAGGAGCAGCCACAGGGTGAGGAAGGTCCTGATGGTGTCCGTGGTGCTGATGGCTATGGTGATGGTGCCCAGGGTGATGCACAGAGCCGTTTACCATGTACCCCTGCTGAGCACCTTGCTGCAGCGGGTGGTGGTGCTGGGGTTCATTGGGTGACACGACACCCGGGGTTTCAACGCCATGGAGGCTGTTCAGCGTCTCCTCGGAAGAGCTCCTCTCCGGCACTCCGTGGTCACTAGCCCGCGAAACAGACACGTCCAGGATGTCAGAGGAGGACAAGTCCTCGGTATGAGATTCGTCCATATCGTCATAACTTTCGGTGTCGTCCGCTATGCTGTTGTTGGCGCTAGCGGAGACTTGAGCAGGTAGGACACTAGTAATTTGGAAGCCGCTCTTCTTTTTCACCTGAGCTCCAGCACTCTGAAGAGACTGCGACTGCACGTTTAGGCTGTGGGGAGGGTGATGGGGTCCTGGGGAAGAACACCCAGCCGGAGCTGAATGCTGACAAAGCAGAGAGGACTGGTTGTCATCGGCCTGGATAACGTTAGCGTTTATGTTGGCATTGGCAGCGTTAGACAGGTTGCTGCTGCTGCCGGTGTTGCTACCCCTTCGACTATTAAAAACAGAGGAATGCGCCATCTTCCTCGAGCCGGGAGAATCTCCTGTAGAGTCTGCGTGATGCATCTCGTTAAAGTTGACGAGAACGACTTAGTGTAACTGACTGTAAAACTAAAGTTTTACTTCTGGCGATACTGATACAAGTTAGCTCGTCGATCTAACTAAAACGTGACATTCGAAAGTGTGTCTTGTCAACGTTGATAGCTATCTAGCTGAGAACTAGCTGTTAGCTAGCAACAACTTCAGTGGCAAGCTAGCTACACCGGCATACACATACACGCCAGGTTGCCCTGCCGCTGGCCAACTTTTTCTGTCTGAAGATTACCAGAGCAGTTCCATGCAATACAAGCCGAAAAAGACCTCAAATATCTGAATGCCAAATGCTAACGTTGCCGAGCTAGCGGTCCAGCTATGAGTCTAGCCTGGCTAGCAAACTAGCTGGCTAAATAGCTGAGTAATAAACGCAGAATCTGCGTATGTACGTCAAACACTATTAAATGTCTCTATAGGAATCATATTTACTAAAGATATAATAACAAGAACATATACTTAAAGAAGAAATCTTAGTCGTTACTAACGGTAGACCGGCAATAAATTCAACATAAACATTGGAGTCATACGACATCACTTCCATCACTGCCAGACGTTACAGCCGCATATTTGAAAGACTAATCTCCTGTTACTATCGAAATAAAAAATCCAACATCGGTATCAAGATCCTCTTCGAATGTTCTTTTCCTGTCCGACAGTTGTCAATCACGTAGATCCATTCCGTTATTCTTTTAGAATCAACATTTGCTGTATCATCCTTTCTCCTATGATCTCAACCCCAGCCATACTTGAATCAGTTAGCTTTGCTTGCTATCCAGCTAGCTAGCTGGTTCTCTCTTGGTGACGTCAGAAGGGGGAGGAGAACCTTGGGAAATGGCAACCGCGCATGCGGTTTGCCAAGGGGGGAAAAAAACAGATTGTACATTGACAGATGAAGGATAACATGAGGCTGAGGAAGTTCACAGTAGCTTCGAGAAAAAAAACTTCAACGCATATTCATTGAATACACTGCTTCTGCTTAAGTTACTTTCTTTGAAGCCTAAGAAGAAGTATTATTGTGTTGCAAGTGGAGGAACTATTATAAAATGAAACCAAACTAGGCTTAAGTAATCCTCACTGTCAGGTTTTCCCACACCATCTTCATCATTTATCCACTGCAACTCATCACCTAAGTTATTGTGGAAAGTAACAATGAAATGACACATTCATACCAGTAGGAAGTAAACATCAGAGAACGAAATGTGGCCCAGACACATAAAAGGTTTTCAAGTGGGCACTTGAGGTTTCGGTAGCAATTGACACACACACACAGTGACAAAAATTAAATTCTGTCAAAGAATGCATAGATCTGTATGACTGAAGACCACAGATAATGGATTAGGTCAGTGAAACAGAACAGCTATGTGACATTTCAGGAAATGAGAGACATGTCTCCCTATGAGAGGACTTTGTGTATCCTGAGCCTGCTCCCTCCCATCTCTCAGGTACTGACAAGCAGCACTCTCTGTTCCCAAACACAGGGAGGCCCTGACAGGGGTGAAGGGTGGAAAGACTAACCCAGCAGTTGAGTAAACAGATCTTCAATTGCATAGGGTAGTGGTTTGAAAAAAAATATATAGAGAAGAGGAAAAAAAGAGCTACAAAAGCATGCTTGTCAGAAGACGTTCCACAACATCACCCGTGGCCTCCAAGCTCCAACTGTAGTGCCTAGAGCAGTTGATAAAAGGATGGCGTAAACGACATTCCGGAATGACAGGTTGCATGAAGGTAGTGTAGCGATGAGAAAGGTTCCGATAAACCTGCCGGCACACCTGTAATGACTCAAGGAGGGGTCTCTGATTGAACGCGCTCTAATCCAAGCTGACAAGCCAACCCAGTGACCATGAATGAGCAATGAATTTTTCAGTATTAAGCTGTCACTTTAATGTTGACAGTTGTCTCTTTAGTGAGTCATAAGTCCGTTAACATTAACTAATTTCAAATCATCCAGTCATATCCTGTTAGATCAGACAGTAAAGTGACACACTTAGTCCTTAAAACTTCATTTAATAGACATAATTTGCATAATCTCCAGTAAACGTTCAGTCCACACACACCAAAACATAACATTAAACATTTATTTCACACAAACTTTGCATGGAATGACAAACGCTGAAAACTGAACCGCAGGAGCAGCAAATGCTGCATACATTGAAAATGCCCTCAGGACAGACAAGGCTGTTTATGAAAAGAAAAAGAAAAAAAAAAGGAGAGAGAGAGAGAGAAAAATAGGCATTTGTACATTTGTCATCTGTTTTAATTGAAGGCTTTTCCCATATGTCATCAGCTTAAACTGAGCCAGCATATTGCAAGTCCATTTTCAGGTTTTTCTCCATCTCTACTGGCTCACGGCCAACTGAAGCGTCCTGTGTTGATGCAGTGTCCTTTGACTGCTCACTTTGGCGAAGGGATGCTGTGCTTCTCCAAGACCCACCCAAGCACTGACTGCTCATAGGGTTAGGGTTAGGGCTTCTCACCGACCCACCCAAGCACCTGACTGCGCATAGCGCCCCCTATAGATACCTCTGGTGCCTCCTCACTCCGTCTCTCGGCAGTACCTCTACTCTCATTCAATCCAGGATCACATGCCTCTGAGGGGTGTACGTCTCCATCTGTGGTGCTGACGTCATCCATCTCCCATACATCATCTTCATAAACTGATGGGGTATGGCGTGTATTAGCTTTAGCCTGTGACCCTCCATTTCTGAACTGTTCGGACACATGGCGGTCCTCTCCAGCGGTCATGCTTCCTTCAGTCCCATTACCATTTCCTGTGGGGAACAGCCCAGGGCCCCTTGTGTTACTCAGACTAGGCTGATGTTCCAGAAAGGGATTCTTGGTTTGAGGTAGATCTTTCAGAGGTGACTGTGATGTTGTTGCCTGCGATGCCTGCGATGCCTGCATATTTCCACTGATGACATTCTCTGACTGTGACATGCACTCAGCACCTGACTTTGTGCCTTGCTTTCTGTGCGTCACCGCGGGATCTTCACCTTTGCGCTCCAAGCCAAAGAAACCATTTCGCACAACGAAGCGCACACACTGCAGGATCACGTTTCTCTCGTGCCGAATGTCAGGAGCCAACAACTGCAGGAGAGAAAAACATGGCGGTCAGTCGAGTGCTATGTTTATGGTCATGAATATCACCACTACAACAGAATCCACTGATTCTTCACAAGGCTACAAGTGCAGATAACCATTAACATCACAGTCCACTGTGTAGACTTTAAACTTGAGAGCAAACTACAATCAACTTTTCAGGGGTCAGATACACCCTCATATGGCAAAATTTTTTACAGTGCACCACCCTCTAATATAACATTCGCAGAGCACACAACACCCCATGTGAAGAAACGGCTATAACATTACATAACACAACACTGCACCTTGTTTGATCAGGCTGGTTGAGGAACTCACCATTTCCAGCAGGGTGTGCCTGCGCTGTTGGGGGGTATCGTTGTGGTGGCGCCCTCCCCTGCCCCGTCTCCTCCCTCTCCCCCTGGAGTTGTTACCAGGGGGGCCCCTTTCCATGGGAACACTGCTCTCCTGGAAAGGCTGGCTCGGAGCAGGGAGGTTCTTCAGCATGGCTTTATTCTCCTCTAATACTTTGCTGGTCTTCAGAATGGGAGCAGCTAACAAAAACAAGACAACATAAAAAACCAACAAGTTATTCTCTGATCTTCGAGCTCCGCCATCTTGTTATAGTGTTAATATTAAACTGCTTTTGAATAGAGTAAACAGGCTTCATCAACTGAATATTGCTTGAGGAGATACTCATTATTTGCAACTTAGGGCTACAAAATCTTGTTGTTTGCCAGAAGTAAAACCAGCTGGCTAGAGGGAAGGGAGGGGGGCCAGTCAAGTTCAATTGTAAGACATTAAGCCTATTTGCTGCATTATTGGTTACTGAAAACAACTTTGATCTTTTTACTGGGATGTTTGACCCACTTGCAATATATATCTCTATTGGCTTTTTGAAATTTGAAGACATCACAAACAAGGCCAGGTTTCTATACGCATACAACGTTAGTTGAGTAAGCGGTCCTTCAATGGCCAGGACGTCCACCTACACACTACTAAAAGAATGTTGTCTGCCATTAAATCCTGTATTTTCCCTGACAGGAAAAATTCCATCAATCATTGCACTGTGAAAAATTGTGAGAAGGCTATTATGTTTCTTTTGACGTTACCCCTCCAGCAAGAACCAGCAACAAGCCTACCTATTTTGCCAACAGACATATGACGTTTGTGGCAGCCCCTACCCCCCTGAGTACTGCACTAGGGGATAAACACCGCCACGAACAGTCAATCTGAACCAGGCTGTTCACCTTGTGTGGTGACCGCACAGCTGAACAGAACAGAACTGCTTAAACCACAATTCATTTATACATGTAATGCTCTACATCAACAGGCCTGCTGATCAGGCCTGGAAGGGTCCGAGCGGACTGGGAGCAAACTTAAACTTGAGTACGAGTGGTCACACAAACTGTGTGTTTTTCTGATGTGTTCATCAATGAAGTGGGCATGGCATCAAACCACCAGTTGCATGATATAAATAACAGTGATGCTGTTCACTCTGGCCTCACCATCAGGTTCCTGGTCGCTCTCACTCATGGAGCCATAACTGGCCACCAGAGAGGCCAGGCCGGCGGACATGTTCTTGGGGGCCACTGACACGGTTTCACCACTGACCACGTCCTCTTTCTCAGAGTCTACAAAGAGCAAGGAAGAGAGTCAAGTCAATTTGATTTATATAGCACTTTTAAAAATGTTATTTACAAATAAGTGTTTTTCTGTCTGTATAGAATCTGACCAAATCAGATTAAAAGTTAAACACCCCCTATGGACACTGTTCTTAATAGTCAGTGGGTCTTAAACATGTCTGGTCCGTCTTGCTTATGCGGTTATTCTGCCACTGACCTGGATCGCTGTTGGCTAACGTTCCCAGTGGATCTACTTCTTTGCGCGGCTGTGAGACAGGTTGTTGTTGTTGTTGCTTCTCCTCGGCACCCCCTCTGTAATTGGAGTGAGAGTCGCTATCCCTGCCCCTGCCCCGTCCACGAAAACCACCCCTCCTATTACCCCCGCGACCTCTGCCTCGCATCCGGCTGGGTGGAGGAAAGCAAAACAACAACAACAACAACAACAACAACAACAGGATAAATAAGATAATTTTCACTCAGACTTTAAACATGATCACAAACATGTAGACCAACCAAAACTTTCCTTAAAACCAAAGAGAAAATATTTATCACACCCTGTTAATATTCAAGATTATTACAAGTGAAATGTTAGAACAGAAACACCTGCTCACTCACCCAAATTCGGCTGTTTGTAAAACTTCTCCTCTTTCCTCCTTTGCTTCCATCAACTTCATTTTCTTCTCCACATTGGCCAGAGTTGGGAAGTTCCTATAGACACAGACATGCGGTAGTACAGAAGTACTGCTTACAAATAGTGCCACCTAGTGGCTTCTCAATACCATAACATCTATGAAAGGATATTGTATAAGTGTCAGGATGAAGTGCTTTAAGTGCTAAAAGTTAACCACAACATTAACGCATACCCTCTAAATCTGTAATTTAAAATGTAACTTGTATATGTTGCTGGTCAGCATGTTGCCTTTACTCATTGAGTTACTGTTACTGCATAGCACAGTAGACCCTTTACTCATTGAGTTACTGTTACTGCATAGCACAGTAGACCCTTTACTCATTGAGTTACTGTTACTGCATAGCACAGTAGACCCTTTACTCATTGAGTTAATGTTAAGCTTGTGAATAGCACAGAAGACCCAAAGCAATCCAAGCCAAAACACAATTAGCTGCCCACCTCCGTCTCTCCTCTCTCCATTTTTTTATCTCTTCTGGGGTGTCCAGTTTGATCCTTTTCGTTCCGGGTGCATGGTTCTATTTTTAAACGGGGTAAATCCAGTTCAGCGATGAAAACATTTCATTCAAAAGTGAAAATTCAGTGATAACCTATACTAAAAGGTTTCAAACGTTTGAGGTCACCTCCATGAAACAAAAACAGTATTCTCTGACAACAGCAAATCTTGAAGGAAACAATTATTATTTCAAATAAAATTCATTATTTCTAACCTTGTCAATGACTATTATTTCCTAAACATTTACATTTAGTACGTACAAGGGAGAGATCTTATTTCGTGTATGTTCTTTATGATTCTAAGTGACCCAAAACCTTTGAAAGTTAGTGTATGTTCTGACACAAACTAATGTGTCCTAGGGTGTTGGTTTGTATTTATGCTATCCTTTACTGCTAAATGACGTTACCAGCTGACATACTGCCGTTGTTTTCTGCAATTCAGAAAAATCGTAAATCCCCCTGGTTGCAAGTCTCCACTATCATAGCTAACTATAAAGTGATAAGACAAAAGTTACAGAGTCAATGGGAGATAAATGTTCTCATAAATCACTGTTTTGTTGATGTCTTGGTTTGGAAAAGATTAGCTAAGATCATCAAATTACTTGAATGGCTCGCTTGCTCATTCCAAACCAAAACGACAGTGACAAATGTTTGTTAGTTATTAGTGTAGTGATATTACTGAAGTGTACTGTAGTGTCCTAAAAGCTAAATATGAGCAGATATTCATCTATACATAAACTTACGTTGGTGCCATGGTGATCGGCTAACTTAACTAACTAGCAGCTTGCTTACTATCTTGCTAGCTCGAGTGTAAACAAGTTTAGAGGGAAATCCAACTGTTGACTGCAGCTTCGGTTTAACTTACTGGTGTGACATGTATCTAAGCTGTGCTACTGCCCTTCCTACAGACACATAACATCCCCCATTCATTCAAAAGCAGCACCAAAAATGAGCATTATAATAATATAGGAAGAATAGCCAACTTACATTCCTCCAGTGAATCTTCACCAGTTTCTCATGCGCCGTGAAACTGCAGTCTGCTACTGAGCACTGTGGAAGTCAAGGTTCACATACTGGTAAGTCAAAGTGATTAAGAAAAAGATATTGCAAAGTATTTGGAGACAATAACTTTATATCTGTTTTAGATAGGACTATGGGGCAGACTGTCCCCATGCAAAATCCTAACAAACACCAACAGCAGCACAGTTGGCACTGATAAAAGGCTTGCTAGCATGCTAACTCATGTCCTGTGGTGATATAATTGCAATGTCATGCTGTGAAATATATTTTTACATTTTCACCAGGTCGTCCACCACAGAACTGCATAATGCATAGCCTACGTGGCTAGTTTGAACAACAGGTGTGTTTATCTATCTTTCACATGAGTATAGAACATGTTCAACCCTCCCTCCATCCCCCCTTCCTATCTCCACCCGGTCGACCTCAAGCAGATGGGGCCCCCCCTTATGTGCCGTGGTTCTGCTTAAGGTTCCTTCCTGACTAACAGGGAGTTTTTCCTTGCCCCTGCTGCCATTGTGCTTACACTAAGGGGGTCCAGGCTCTGGGCTCTGTAAAGCGCCTTGAGACAAATGTATTGTTATTCTGCTATATAAATTAAATTGAATTTAATTGATTTTGAAGATGATACCAATACTATTGCCTATAAATAAGACATGCTTCAAAAAGTGGCAAACTGCTGCATACTATCTTTTTTGATTTATTTGTGGGCTTTATGCTTTTAATCAGTCACTATAGTGAAGAGAGACAGGCAATGAGTGGGATTGGGAGTGGGATCGGGAATTGACCGTGAGCCGGACTCAAACTCGGGATCCCATAGGCCGACATGGCTTGCGCCACAGCTCCCCCACATACTGTTTCTTTAACTGATGCAAATCCAACTGATCAAAGCCCAATTTAACTTTTTACATTTAATCCTAAACAGGCAGAGACAATATCTGCAACTTATTAAGTAACAAGTCAACATCTGGGAATGGTTTGGTTAATCTGAAAACAGACACACTATTAAAACTATTTAAAGTTAATGCTGGGCTGGCTATATTAAAGACTGGCAGTAAAAAGTCTGTAAAACCAGGATATCCGCCCTCTACTACCTAGCCAATGGCCTAATAAACGTATTACATTTCCATCTATTTATTCAGTAGACACTTCCTCAAAGCAACTTAGAGTAGGCTATAGGTAGGAATTAATGTACAATTCACCAGTATGCGTGCCTCCTGTTTTGGCAGCCTTAATCTAGCCTTGCTCTTCTCACATGGCTATGAACTGCACTCAAGGGGGGAGTGTTGGGCTCATTACCTTCACATGCTGTGAAAGATGCTCATCATATTTATCCTGATGTTTGAAGCCTCTGTCACATGGGTCACAGAAAAAACTGAACTCCGGCTCTTTCTTGTTTTTCTGTAGACAATGGAAATGAGAGAGAGAGAGAGAGAGAGAGAAAGAAAGAAAGAAAGAAACATACAGATGAATACTTTATATGTAGCATTAGCTTCCCAAATCAAAGTTTCTGAGCTTTATTTCTATAATATGAAGATACCTTAGTCACATATCACAGAATATTCAGACAGGCTTGGTAAACACGACAAGGGTTCTCTTACTACAGGGCAGAAGGGTGTGTCGGTAGGAAAACTGTATGATCAGGGAAAGTGTATTAAAACCGGATGTCGTCACTTTAAGCCGGTCTCTGGTTGGATAAAGCTTTTCAGCAGAAATGGACAAGGACCTTTGATTTATTCTGTAGGAACCATGCCGATGCCTGACTTTTAATATTGTGTGACGTTGTTGAAGTTCAAGTTCAACATTAATAGCGATTGAATTACCCTTGTGTCGTGTAATCGCTAGCGGTAAATAAACGTTAATAACTTGAATGACTGATTAAGGATATATGTTACACATCACAAACACATGTAATCGATGGGTTTTGGGGGAAATGAGGTAATTGGTTAGCTTAAATTGCAGTATCTTAGGCGAGCTAATTGACCTGGCTAGCTATAGCGGAATTAACAGTGCTGGCTTTGTGTTTGGTCATATAGCTTCGTAAAAGTTCGGTTAACAAGTCACTTGTGTGTTTAGTTGTATGACTTCGTAAAAGTTCGGTTAACAACAAGTCAATTGAGCATTAAGCCACCTGACTATAATGGGTCTATTCATATTAGCATGCTAACGTTAGACTTATTAGCAGCGAGGCTAGCTAGCTACTATGTGTTCTAATGGATTGTTGGTCTAAGCGTTAGCTTCAGTTAAGACCTACGTGTACCACATGAACAACTAAACGAGTCAATGTAGACATATAAAAAGTTGTGTAGATAGCTTTATTCACATAAGCCGTATAACTTCACAAAAATAATAATAATTTAAAGAAAACCGATCGTTTGCATGCCAGGCGATCAACACAACTTCTCAACTAAAAAGTAAAGGTCCTTGTCCATTTCTGCTGAAAAGCTTTATCCAACCAGAGACCGGCTTAAAGTGACGACATCCGGTTTTAATACACTTTCCCTGATCATACAGTTTTCCTACCGACAGGGTGTATCAGCAGAGTAGGCCTGCATACCTTTTTCCCACCAAAGTCCTGGCGCCCATACTGCTGGCCTCCTGTCTTATGATGTGACCCTGAGCGGGTAAAACCAACCAGACATGAACGTCACAAATGAGACACACTCAAAATCAAGGATATAAGTTGACTAGAAAAATGATCCTAACAGTTGGGCCCTACTCCCTCACCTCGGCTGCGGTTCGCTCCAAAGTTCTGTTGCCACGGACCATCATGCCAGTTGCCTTGCGTGTAGGTGTTCCAAGGCCCCGGTGGTGGTGGCTGAGGAAAGGTAGGCTGTGGACCGAACCAGTTCCAATCACGCGCTGCCTGAAATGTACTAGGCTCTGAAGTATCCCACTGAAGTGCAGAGGGCTTTAACACCGGTGCCTGCGGCGGACAGTTAAAGACGGGGGGCGGATAGTTCCCTGGATTTGTCATAACGTATACGTAAGTTCTGTATAAATGTATTTAACTGCTGAACTAAAAAATAATGTAACAACGTGTCTATGTCTACTCAACTTCAAATGTTTGTATCCTACCACACTTCTTCCTGCTGCAACATGTGCGCGTAGATACGTGAATCGTCACTTCCGGGAGTGTTAAATCGGTTGAATCTCTTTCTACCACAGAGTGGCGCCATAGCTACACTAATTTCCCTGCATTTGTCAAACTTTGAAATGTGATGATGGACAGGTCTGCCGCAGGTCAGTTGAATATAAACAACAAATGTGAGTGTTTCAGTACCCCTACGTGGTTCCAACAAGATATTTATTTAATAGGCTTTTTTTTCACAAAATCACCCTTATAAGGTCTAACAAAGAAAGGATGTAGATTTGAACACTTCACACACTTCTTTTATACTGCTATTCTACATCTATGAGTGTACAGCTCTGAAATGTAAACAAAATATTGGACATATTTTGCCCAAGGTGGAAAACAAGCTATTACTGTTCTTTATAAATATACACCAAAATGAAAGTGTGTAGCATTATTAAAGATGTCACACATAAAAGTCCAGGGTCGGGTGGTGCCAAGGCATGTGGTGAAGAAACAAAAGCTGTACCCACCTGGGACCATCGGCTGTATATAGAGGCTATATGACTGTATATACAGTCATTATCTGGGACAGATAAACATATAAATACTTGAAGAGGACTACAGAGCTTTGCACTGTACACCACTAAGAGAAACAACTTTGTATAACTCACAATCACAAGGCATTTCATCTCAACCCTTCTTTTCTTTCTAACAGGCATTGATTGTGTCACATGGCATCATGCAGTACCCACAAATAACACAACAAACATCTCCAGTTCACAGTAACTTTAACTGAACTCTGTGAGGGCATCCTCTTAGGACTTCCACCGTGATGGTTATCTGAAGGCCGATACTCTCCTAACTGATGCCCTCCTCAGTCAGTCATTATCATTATCATCATCATCATCATCTTCACCGTAGTCGCTGCGAGTGCTGGTTCTGGAGCACACACGCAACCAGACCCCACAGCAGAGCAGGAGCACGAGCACCGTGTGACTGAGGGCCAGGACGAACACTGCAAACATGTAGAGGGACTTCCTGCAGTACTCCTGTGGCCGGTGGAAGGGCGCGATGAAGTTGGGCGTGTAGACCGAGAACACCCAGTAGTTGGCCAAGAGGAACCACACGAACAGGAAGGTGCTCAGGATCAGGTGGACGTAGTAACGGTGAGCGTTCTGTCGCCACGGATACTCGTCGGCATCATCGTCGCCAATGACAATGGATTTGGAGATCAGGGAGCGCATGTGCATGATGTCATACAGAAGAAAGGAGACCTGTGAGAGAGTGAGAGGCAGTTAGAGAAAGAGGTCCTGTCCTGTCTGTCTGTCTGTCTGTCTGCTTTGCTTTTAGTAAACTTGATGAAGTGAAAGTTTCGAAAAGTGTGTATATTCCAAAGGATGTGGATGGCAACTTGTGTTTCTTTCCTTCAGCACAAACACATTTTATTTCTGAATATCTGATACTACGCCTTTTAATATTCTCTTCATTGGGCCACTCATAGGGGGATTACTCTGCTTAAGGCTACTGCGATCTACATTTTTGAGAAAAAATTAACAACTAACAATGTGTTTTTCTTTTATCATCGACAGACTCATCAGTTAGGAGACGACTTTCAGAGGCTCTCATTGCTCAAAGTTACTTAACTGAAGACTTAAAGAAACACCTTACCTTCACGCTACCAACCACTCCCCCAACCAGCAAGTAGAGAGGGATCATTGGCTGAACTGGGCAGTTATCAATGTTCTTTGCTCCTATAAAGTGATGCATTTTAGGATTTAGTCTAACTTAAAGTTATGGTAAATTTACAATGTTTCATGAAAACATTTTTAGCTAATTTGCTGCTGCATGATCGCTCACCTACAAGTGCCATAGTGAGAGGCAATGCCAAGAAAGCCAAGAGTCCCACCGCAACGTAAGCTGGAATGTCAAGCAATGTAACACAAGTTAAAACCAGCTAAAACAGAACTAGTAATTTGGGAGGCTCGAAGCTGTGGGTGAAGTTACTTGCCATTACTGGCTATTTTAGACAGGCAGCGGTGACATGCCTTTTCCAATCCTGCGGTCATGTTCACTGCACCTGAAGTCAAAGGCTAATAAAGAAGGCAAATTCTTTTACACACCATAACAGAGTAACAATATCCTCTTGTTTGGGAAGCATGATTGTCACAATGTCACTTATGTCTCCTGAAACGTCTCAGTGTATAATCTTTTAGCCAGTTTTAGACAGTATTCTGTTCGCACATCTGATGGAAAACAATAGTCATAACTAAACATTCTTGTTTATCTAATTTGTTGCCTGTTCGTTTGCCAATCAACTGCTAGCTAAGCAAATTATATAAGTGGTGAAGCAATTAAAACAGCCTACATGTTGCATCGCCAATACCCTTGCATAGACAATTTTGGCTAATTGCTCACAGAAATAAGACATAAAAACCTTACCTTACACGGAAGTCCGACAGTATTTGAGTAAAGCACTCAAACGCTAACTAATCCTGCCAACTTCGTCTTCGTGGTGCAGTCCAACTGCATTCCACGCTATCAGAGAGGGATGCCAAAGCTTTTATTGGTTTAACCCTTCACGGACACAACCTATCCAATGCCTTTCAGCTCATAAACTGTTTTTCGTACTGTGTAACCTGATCTACGCGCATTAATCGAACAAACACATTTCGATTACTTGCCAACGTATATAATTGTCTCACGTGTCATGTTTATCACATGCAGACCCTACTTTATGATGGTAACGACGGCTAGAGAACGCTACACTACCGGAGGGCATTCTTCATTCATTCATTCTACCTACCTGTTGTCTGAGGTCGCCCACATACTATCTACTCTTCATTATGTAATGTCATTCAAACGCTGCAAGAAAGCACTTTATCGGAACACACTGAGGATATTTTTAACGTGAATGAAAATATCAGTGGGTATGATTTACAAAGTTAGAGGAAAATGGCTTTAGAAAACTTCCAAAAATATATATGTTGCGGTGTATACAATGGTTAGAGAAAGGGAACTGAATTTACTTCACAGTCAATCAGCAATGCGTCTGTACTGATTGTAAATGTTTTTTTGTAGCCTAGTTGTCTCCTGTGTTTTCTCAAGAGCCCAACATGACCTAATGGTCTTACACAGTCATAAAGAAACGCGTCCACCAGTGTCTTATGCGCCCCAGTACCGAAGCCATTCATCACTATCACACTGGTTCCTCCTCTAGAGAAAAGACATGAACAGCCTCTGCTCAGACAGAAAGAAGCTTGCAGACATGATCTTGTGGGTAACAGTAGACCAGCATTTATAAATCTACTCCTAGGACCTACACCACAGCATATTTAAATTCCTTCCTTCTATTCCTGATAAGCTACTTCGGCCTCGCAGGGGCTTTGGTGTGTTCTGTCTGGTGTGTTACAGCTAATAATAATAATACACTTTATTTGTATAGCACCTTTCATACAAAACAATGCAGCTCAAAGTGCTCTACGTTTCTACGTTTTTATCGGCATTGCACCCCAAAACTAGGATTGCACACCCTCGATTAAAAACGTGTTGAGCAATGGCGCAGTGTTCACACAAGTGTGTTTCTCCACTATCTTGAGTACCCGAAGCCTATGGCTCCTTTAGGCCAAGGAAAACTTGCAGCTCATTTTACATATTGATCTTAAGGGTGGAGGTATAGTGCTGAATAGTTTTTAGCTGTCTTTTTGTGAGTATTATGTTATCTTTTTTCACCCTATTCTGTTTTGCTATAAAGGTGCTCTTATAGCCTGTAGATAAATCACATTTATTGTTACACGTCTTAATTTGAACCAATGCAAAACAAAATCAACACCCTCTTGAAAGGAGGACCATTAACCAGTGGCCACACACGGATGCAGGCTTTTAACCACTTAAACAGAAATCCTTTGTGGTCCTATTAAACATTAATGCAATCGACTCTTGATAGGTCTGCATCCAAGCAAAGGGTAAGGGACCTTGAATTCAGCCCATGCTGATGAATTGACATAAGTCACTGTGTGCCGATCCCTTGATCTTTGAGGGAATTTAATGCTAGGCTATATTAAACACATTTATGTACGAAGACAGACATAATTAAGGGGTTGGTTACCACGTACATCAAGTGGTTGGTTGGTCTCTCACATGGTTTCAGCGGGAATTAAGGTTAATATATGTATGTTCTAAAGTGTTGCTAAAAAACCTGTTGCTAGACACCTCTTTTTAGTAAAATCTTTATTTGATGATTGAGATTTGACATCCATTAACTGATGCAGTGTAAATGAAATGATTCCCCACAGTAAACTATTATTGAATATACAAAAGAAAGGTACAGTATGTGATTAAGTGCTCTATTAAGTACACTATTGTCCCCTGATAATGTGTAGTTGCTGTCCACTGAGTAATCAGATGTCTCTTCCATTCCTAATTTCTTCACAGCCATCCAGTATGATCCTTACAGATTTCCTTGGACTCGTCTCCCTAGTCACCTTCAGTCAGCAGGATCCGTGGGGTCCATAGTCCCATGAATCTCCAACAGCCATGATGTAAGATGGGTGTCCTCCTTCCTTCCTGCTTGTGTGTGCCCTTGGGAGGGGGAAGGGGGCAGGGTCACACAATCAAGTCCACCTCGCCTTCATCATCCAGGAGAGAGCGCCGGTCCAGGGCGATGGAGGAAGAGGGTGCTTCCGCTGCTTGGCTGGGTGGTCGCAAAGACTCCGGGATATAGCCGCCCTGGCTCTGCCTGTCCCAGGTGTGACGGCCGGATGGGGGCGTGCGTTGGCGGTCGTCCAGGCCCACGTGGATGCTCACCTGAGAGGGGTTGAGGCTCTTCATGTGGCCCTGGGCTCTGAGCTCGTACAGCTCCACCGGAGT